>NW_005434622.1:309056-316612 GCF_000315625.1 Guillardia theta CCMP2712
GAAATCTTCCTCCTACTGCGCCTTCCCTCTTCACAACTTTCACTCCTCTCATCGTGGCTTCAGATCACTCAACGGCTCGCCAAGCTTCTTCTTCCTTCCTATCTTCCAATTAACAAGCCTCCGCCCGAGCAGCTGGCTCGAATCCTTGCTCTCATCAAGCAGAACTCTGCGGTACCCCTCCTCCCTCCTCCCTCCTCCCTCCTCTCTCCTCCTTCCTCCTCCTCCTCCTCTCATCCTTCCCCTCTGTTCCTGTGGTTGTCGCTGAGTATCTCCTCCAGGCTGCTCAAGTCTTCTTCAAGCAGGCTGGCTCGCAGGCCCCCGAGCAAACTTGCGTCAACGTCCTCGTGGCTCTCCATCACGCGCTGCTGGTGTACGCGGGCAGCAAGAAGAAGGTCAGCAAGACCAACCCCAAGAAGAGCAAGAGAGGCGGCGAGTCGCGATCGAAGCGCCAGCAGCAGGAAGAGGAGGAGGAGCATCAAGAGGACGAGGAGGACGGAGACGTCGAGAGCTTCGGCAGCATCGCAGAGGTCAGCGTCCAGTGCATGTCCAGCATGCTCGAGACGCTGCGGGCGAGGCTGGACTCCTCCTCCTGCTTCAACATCCGCTCCTACCTCGTGGAGAACATCTCCTCCTCCGGCCTCGCGTCCCTCGCCTCGTCCTTCTCCTCCTCCTCCGGCATGGCGAGCGCCCTTTGGAAACTCGCGGCGCTCATGCCGGAGCCCGGGGACAAGAAGCTGGTACAGGAGTGTCTTGCCCGGGCCCGCACGCTGCCCCTGGAGGAGGCGGCGCCGCTGCTGGACTGCGTGTTCCACTGGTCGGGGCAGAAGGAGTTTGTGAGGGAGGCCTGTGCTGAGCTGCGGTCGGCCGTTTCGCAGGAGGAGGGGAGGGGAGGAGGGAAGACGGGAGGGAAGAGGAGGAAGACTGGAGGAAAGTCCAGCGCGCAGGAGGAGGAGGAGGAGGAGGAGGAGGGGAGCTCGCCCCGCCCTCTCTCCCTCCTCCTGCAGCAGCTGCAGTACGTGCTTGACTCGGATCATCTCCGTCAGAAACTCATGCTGGTCCCCTCCCACCTCGAGGAGATGCTGGAGAGCCTTGAGGGAGCTTTGCAGCTGGTTGAGGCGAGGATGGAGGAGGAGGAGGAGGAGGAGGACGGGAAGATATCAGCGGAGGATCTCAAGAGCATGGTCAACATTTATGCAAAACTCTGCCTCCACAGCCACTGTGCTCAGGTACCTTGTGAACCCTGCTTTCCTCTTGCCCTTTCCCCTCCCCTTCTCCCCTCCTCACTTTTCTCTTTCCCATTCTCATGTCTCTCATTCGTCCTCCCCCCCCTCTTTCTCCTCTCTTCATCCTCCTCCCTCCTCTCATTCCCCGGCAGTTCCCAGGAGCAGGAGGAGCCGGCAAGTCCTCGGGTCGCCTGCTCTCTCTCCTAGGATGGAGCAACTTGACCTGCCTGCCGGTCCTCCTTGCACCGCAGGAGGAGAAGCAGAGGAAGAGCAAGAAGAAGGCCGACGCCAAGGCCCAGGAAGGAGGAGGAGAGCGCAGGGAGCTCGCGAGGAGGAGCGTCATGATCTCCCTGATGGTGGCAACGGAGAGTGCCGTCCTCGGCCGTATCAACGATGCGCTTGCTGCTGCTGTTGCCAACCTGTGCTCGGACGTAAGCTGAGCCCTGGAGGAGAGGGAGGGAGGGGAAGGAGGGAGAGGAGAGCAGGAGCAGTGAGAACAAGGAAGGTGACATACGTTGCAGGTGCTGGACAAGAGAGGAGGAGCATGCGTCCTCAAGGAGGGGCTGCTGGGGATGGTGTGCAAGGCGATCTTTCAGCTGACTCGTGAGCCCAACCTTCCCCCTCCTCCTCTTTCCGCTTCGTCTATCTCTCCACTCTCACCTCCCGCCCTTTGAACCTCACCCCCCTCTTCTCCGCTAAGAGGTCACGGCAGGCTCTGGCCTCCAGCAGGACAAGCTCCAAGAGCTCTTCTCCTCTCTGATCCTCCTCGTCCCCATTGACAGACTGAGGACGGTAGGCAGGACATCAGCGTGTTGCTTGAAGACTGACAGAGAGCAGGTGACGATGCTGCTGCGAGATTCCCTCGGCCTCTGCTGCAAGGCCGGCAGCTCCTCCTCCTCGCTTTCCGGGAAGATCTTCTCTTCCTTCCTCCTCAAGCTTCAAGGTCAACACCCTCCTGCTCCTGCACCCCCTCTTGACGTCAGCAGCAGAGTTCGAGGAGGAGAGCGACATTCAAGTCGTCATCAGCAGCCTCCTGTCTGCTGTGAAGCAAGCAGGAGGGAACGCGAGCAGAGCGCTGGTTGACGAGCTGCTCCGCGTGTTCTCCTCGTCGGATCTCACAAACATCGAGGCTGCTCTCCAACTGCTCCAGGTCAGCTCCCCCCCGCCCTCCTCCCTCGACTTGTTGGCCTTCTTTACCCTTCCCCGTCCTGTTCTCCTGTTTTCTTGCCACTGCCCTCCTCCTGAGACTTCCTCCCCTCCCCTCCTCTCTTCTCCCCTCCTCTCTTCTCCCCTCCTCTCTTCTCCCCTCCTCTACCCAACCACCTTCCTTCCTGTTCATCTCCTCACTTGCCGCAGGCTGCCAGCCGAGACAAAGTCCTGCGCGTCAAGGATCAGACGTCTGACAAGTTGACCCGAGCGTGCAGAGATGGCGTGGAGATGCTGGTGAAGAGACTCGACGAGCGACCTGGAGAGTATGAGGAGGGGAGGAAGAAGCGCGACCCGAGAGACGTGGTGGAGATTGCCGAGGGATGGCTGCAGGCAGAGGAAGTGGCAGGAGCTGAAGGAGCGGGAGCGGGAGCAGCGGGAAAGAAGGCAGAGGAAAGCAATTGAGTCGGTTTTAATCTTTGTACAGTAGTGTGAGACACGTTGGTTAATCATTAAAGAATGAAAAGAATACACAAGACAAGGAGGACAAGTCAACGATGCAGAGAGAGACAAAACAGAGACAAACACGTTCTGACATGGCATGTAAGACACACAGTCATAACCATGTGTCACTTGCGGTAGATCTTGTTGACGAGCTTGTCCTTGAGAGATGATGTAGCGTTCTTGACCTTGCCTATCAGCCCTACCTGCTCCTCCTTCACCTCCTCCACAGGCATCAGCAGGCGTATCCCCAGCAGGACGCCGGTAAGGTGCAGAACCATCTCGAAGAGGAAGATGAGGACTCGGTGCCAGTATAGCCACCCTTGCTCGAGCACAAAGACGATGTGCACGAAAGGTATTAGAGCCAAGACCTGGCAAGGAAGAGTGAGCAAGTGGAGGGGGAAGGGGGAAGGGGAGGAAGAGAGGAGGAAGAGGGGAGTCAGATGGACATGAGTGTTGGTGGATAGTGAAGGGGGGGAGGGGAAGAAAGAGAGATGGTATGTGAACGAGAAAGGAGAGAAAGACAACTCTTACAAACTGCACAAGGCTGATGCCGATGAAGATCTGCCATTCACTCATGTCATGACCACCAGGGAGCAAGTGAAAGGTCGACCTGGATGCCTCGCTTCCACTTGAAGTAGATGGCGATGAAAACAACGAGGAAGCCCAGGAGCGCGAAGGGGAGGATGAGGAACAGGATGGCAGAGAAGTAGTTGAGGGAGACAGAGATAAGCTGCGACAGGACGAGCGTGAGCAGATATGTACGCAGCGGAGAAGAGAGGGGTCACTACGTCAAACAAAAGAGAAGCAAGGTGAGGGGCGAGTGATGGATATGAATGGGCTAGATGCAGACAAGGTGCATGACGTGTTCATCGGGATGAGAAAGACGAGATGAGCATCACGTCACTCGCATAGGAAAGAAGGAGAGTCCAAGGAGAAGGGAGGAGCAACGGAGCAGGAAGGAGGGAAGGGCAGTGTAGAATAGAATGAGATTAGAGAAAGGGAAGGAGGAAGCAGGAGGAGCAGAAGTAACAGGATGATCAGGATGATCAGAAGGAGCAGGAGGAGCAGGAGGAGCAGGAGGAGCAGGAGGACGAGCAGGAGGAGCAGCATGATCAGGAGGAGGAGCAGCATGAGTTTGTGCATTGCCTGCAACAGCGCCAGCGCCCCCAACATAAGCCGAAGCTTCGCATCCTCCATGACCCTTTTAGCTCCGAGACCTCATCCCCCCATTGACCATGTTCTCAAGCCGGACCCGCCCCAGGGGCCCGCCCTGCAAATTGGCTACCACATCCCCCCTCAACCCGCCCTGCACCGCTGAAGCAGCCAGTGAAGCAGCAGCGCAAGGCCATGGACGACGGGGACTCGGAGATGGAGGAGATGGAGGAGATGGAGGAGATGGAGGAGGACGTCGGAGAGTACGTCGACAGTGACATGGAAGAAGATGAAGCGAACCAGACCGCCAACGCTGCTGCCGGGCTGCTGGGCTGGTTCATGGACTCGGACTCGTCTGACAACATGTCAGACGCTGACGACTCGGACTCGGACATCCCAAGAGAGGAGCGAGTGAACGTGTCCAAGCTGTTCGAGGACATACACCCACTGCCATTCCCGGTCTTCAAGATCATTGGCGACGGGATGATGAGCATACCCACCAAGGACTTCATCGCCGCCCGCGTCTTCCTCATCCTCTGCTGGAACCTGATGAGCCGCACAAGGAACTCCAACAACATCGAGTTTGGGCATCTCAGCTGGAAGGACGACCACCTGTGTGTGATGTTCGACAACAAGAGGATCACCAACCCCGCGCGGAAGCCCGAGAAACTCAGGAGGGTCTTTGCCAACCCGAAGATGCCTGAGATCTGTCCCATCTTGGCGCTGGGGATTTACCTTCTCAGCATCGAGCAGGATGCCAAGAGGCTGTTTCCTCCTCCTCCCTTGCACAAGAAGTTCTGGAGGATCTTGAGGGACATTCTCAGGCCAGCAGGACAGAGCTCATCGCACAGTGAGAGGCACAAAACTGTTGACCTCACCAAGACAAGGGAGCTAGTAGCCAAGGAGCTGCAAGCGAAAGGCATCCGCACTAGCACTCTCGGCAGCGACAGCATACAGAAAGGTGCTGTAGTCTACTGCGTTTCTTTCAACTTCCGGGAAGCACAGAATATCCCTCTTCCCGACGATGCATACTCTAGACGGCCCGCGCCCACCCCTGAATGGAATGAGCCAGACAATGGCGATGCGTTTGTTGGAAGGACAGCAGTAGGGTTGCCTCTCAACACAGCTGAGTTTGCTCGCCTCCCTCCCCACTTCCGGGAGAATGATGAGATAGTGGAGCAGGTGGTTCAGAAGTTGTTCCCCCGGCGCTCACCTGCATTAGGCAAGGTGATACAGCACTGCCTGGCATCCGTGGTCTACCAGCTAGACTACCTCAAGACCAAACTTGATCCTCAACATCCTCTCTGGAAGTCGAGGCTGTTTGAGGACGAGGAGGTTCTGCAGGCCCTAAAGTCTCGAGTGATATGCTGCCTTCCGAACGAAACCATGTTCATGGTCGCCACGGGGGTCCCTCCAGCAGTCACTCAATTCCTGTACAATCAGAGGCTGATCGGGGACAGAGAGCGTTTCCACACTGAGTTGATGAAGGATACCAAGGGCCTTGGTGGCCAACCGCCCAGCTCTTCTTCTGCTGCCAAGAATGTTTCAGAGCCGGAACAGGTCCCTGCAGGCTCCAAGAGGATGGGCGCGAGCACTCTCAAGGATATTTACAGTGAGTGTGTCAGCGAGTTGATGGAAAAGCGTGCTAGTATGCCGTCACTAGAAACAAAGGCTGACGTGCGGAGTGCTCCGGACCTCACATCGGGACTGCCTGCCTATGAGAGATTTAGAACCTTGACATCGTGCATTGACGAGGTGCTGCTCAATCCCTCCGTGGAGTTTTCTGTGCCAGCTACCTTTCCCTTGGAGAAGCGAGTCACCAGCTGTGAAATTGCATGGAAACTTTGGTTTTGTGGAGACAATGGTTGTCGTCCCTTGATGCATGTCAAGGTTATGGAAGTTAATAGGCTGCAGGACAGGCGAATCCTCGGCTACATCAGGACCTTTGTGAGGGCCTTCTACGGGCATATCTTGTGTCACCATGCTGACAAGTACGATCAACCCGAGGTCAAGAGGAGGATGTCTAACATGATTGCTGAATTCGGAGAATCTCCAAAGTTAGAGACCGTCAAGATCCTCTTCGCTGAATTCTATGACAGCTTCTACACATGGCTCCTGGCTGATGCTCCTGATGAGTTGCGCGCTCAAACCTTGAAGTTCAGTCAGCTGATGAAGCTGCTGCAGAAGAAGGTCTGCGGAGGCTTTCCGGGTTTCCAGGTCGTGACTCAGGACCGTCGGTAGCTGCATGCGCTCATCGACACTGTACGAATAGAATGCAGGCTTTCGAAACGATCACAAGTGAATCGCCGGGGCAGCTCAGTGGCCGCTGAGACGATCAGCCGGGCAATCAAGGTGCAGCTGGCCGCCACCAGGTTATCGTAGCGCTGCGCTAGTTACCTCCACGTTATTGACTAGCAAAGTGCCAAATTTGCAAGCTTCATGCTACGAATGTTTTCGCTCCCCGCAATGTCGTCGCTCTTATGATTTGGTGGTGTCTCCTCTTGACCACGAGAAGCACTTTCAGTGTAGACAACATTGTCCCCATGCAAGAAGAACGATGAATCTGAATCCCCTTCCCCTGTGACCATCGATTGCAACTTCGGTGAACACGTCCACAGCCTTGTGCAGTTCACTTTGTAGCAGATCCTTTCTCAAGACCATTTGGTATCTGCGGAACTTCTTTCCGGTTGCTCCAGAAGTGAGTCAGCACACATAAATCACCTTCTCAGTGCAAAACTGCACCAGTTGGCGACAGCCCGTTGCATCACGCAGAATAAAGATACGAATCACTAAGGATTAGTATTTCATATCAAACACTTCCTTCAATACATGGATTATGTGTTGCCTGCTCTCAAGGTGCTTGAGAAGGGAATTTTACGGTATGCTCTTCTCGCCCAGTACTCCTGCATGACCTCACGCAACTAGCCCCAGCATGTCAACGTCATCGACTCTTGTGATTGACCTCGTTCTGATTTTTGACTGACAAGTAGGCTACCGAGTCTAACGGCTGACATCCATAAAAGACCCAAGACTCAGTGGACGACACGGGTAAAGTTGCCTCGCTACCATCTCCGAAAAGACCTCTTTTCAGCTCAAAACCTCTTCACATCTCCTCCGCCTGGGCGCAGTTGGACCCTCTTGACCCCAGCCCACCCCTGGATGTGAGCTTCCCTCCTCCTCCTCTGACGCTGCTCTTGTCAGATCGAGAAGGACACAGGAGCCAAGCTTCAGCTGATTGAGGAAGGCAACACCTCCTTCCTGCAGGTAGTTCTCAGCTGAACACTAGCTGGGGTCTTGTGTCGCCTCTGACAAGCTGGGCAGATTTCCGGGACTAACAGCCAGCGACGAGAGGCGCTCAAGATTGTTCGCTCACACCTCGACCGGCAGGTTGAGGAGGAGGAGGAGGAGGTGCCGGTCGAGGAGGAGGAAGATGAGGACGAGGAAGAGGAAGAGGAGAGCGAGGGGGAGGAGGGGGAGGAGGTGCCGGTCGAGGAGGAGGAAGATGAGGAAGAGGAACAGAAAAGGAAGGGG
>NW_005434622.1:316712-335566 GCF_000315625.1 Guillardia theta CCMP2712
CCCCCCCCTCCCCCTCTCCCCTCTCCCTCTCCCCTCTCCCCTCTCCCCTCTCCCCTCCCCTCCCGTCCCCTCCCCTCTCCTCTTGCGACTCCATCAGACGCTCTTCTAGCCTTTCCGTTGCTCGCTGCTCGATCAAATCACAATGTGTAAGTGTTCTATTTCGTCTGTCCGCCCCATGTGCATCGCAAGCATGGTGCTTGGGTTCGCCTTGTTCATTGCAGGAGTGGTCCCAGCCGCATACAACCCCTCTGCCTGCCGCTCATCATCTTCCTCTTCTTCATCGAGCTCGGGATACGGCAGCTCTTCCTCCTACAACTCGGGATACGACAGCGGATACAACCGGGGCTACAACTATGGTTACAACAAAGGATTCGACACAACGTTCATATCAACGTACAATGATGCATACAACTATGGTTACAACAAGGGGTACAACAAAGGCTACTCCGGCTATTCGTACAGCAATGTGGGAAACGGATTCTCCTCCTACTCATACGAAAGCAGCACGTATTCACTTGCTTACAACGCAGGTTACAACGCAGGTTACAACCCGAGCTCCCTGTGGGATCATACCTACGACTACAACACTGGATACAACACTGGATACAACTCAGGATATTACAAGGGGTTCGCCCAGGGGGACTCGTTGACCACCTACAAGCTGTCATACAACTCGGGGTTCAACGCTGGCTTTAACTCGGGGTACAACACCGGTCATAGTACCTACCTCTACACCCACAACTCGGGGTACTATAATGGCTTTTGCTCGGGCTACTACAACAGCTACATAGCATCCCAATCGTCAAGCTCGGACTACAATCGCGACCTGACCTGGTATTACAACACAGGTTACAATTCCGGCTTTTACAGCGGCTCCTACTCGCATACGTCGAGCTCCTACGGAAGCAGCAGCAGCTCTTCATCGTACCACTACTCAAGCTGTGAGGGTGATAGAGCCGCAGCCAAGGCATGGCTCGTGTTCATTGGACTCTGGGGGATCATTCCTGGCCTCTACACTCTCATCTTCGGAGGTCTTGGGATCGCGACTAGCAGCAAGAGAACAAAGCTATTTGGGGGTCTTTACCTCGCGCAGCTGATCAGTGACATCCTCTTGCTGCTGACGTCAACGTACATCTCATTATGCCTTGCCCTTTCATCACAGTTTATTTGTGGTAAGAACGCATGCGCCTTCTGTTTCTCGATAGCCGCTGACGACACTTTGACTTCTGCAGATGATTATGATCTAGTCGATAGCAATCGCCTCTGCTCAATGGCCCAAGGCAGTGCATATGCAATCTTTGTCTTCGATCTTCTCCTATCCATCTGTCAGATTGCCACTTCCATCGTCATGTGCTCACTCTGCTGTCAACCTGACCAATGGGAGGAGATCAATGCGGTCCGGCCTATCCACCTCGATCACGGAATGCCTGTAGCAAAGCCCATTGAAGCCGTCCCTGTCCAGCCAGCGATAGCAAATCCTGTCTCGGCCCCACAGCCAGCGCAGGCAACTCTGAACTCACTGCTAGGTGCAAGCGCAGGCTCGAATGACGTGAAGGACGATCATAACCCTATGGCCAAGTCTGGACAGGCACGAGGGGCATGGATCATGCCAGCACCCCCTCAGGTGCCGACTGACCCGCCGACATCTCAACATGAAGGTGCACAATCAGTGGTGGCCCCTTACCTTCGTGCGGGCAACAGGCTCTTCAAAAGCTTGAGAACACTGAAAGAATGGGTCGACGGCGAGGAATCTGAGGACTAAATGCTCGGCCTTGAGATCGGACTTCCTTTGTCTGAGAGGCACTGGTCAGTTCCACCGCCAGTCTCGGATTGTAATCATGTAAGTTAGACTGTAGATAGACAAAAACGCGCCCCAGCTGATTCAAGCCAGCCGTTGTTCACTGTCCGCTACACGGAACTTGATTTCAAAGTTTGTAATCATAGCTTTAGAGGCTTGCCAGTTGTGCTTGATCTGTTGTGTCGGAGACTGAGAGCGATGTTAACGTTGAAATGTGCCAAATTCACAGCTAGATAAACTCGCTGAGCGGCAGCTGGCTAGGGCGAACACTTACTCAAAATCTCAGCAGCAATTCACGGCAACATTGCCGGCGCAGTGCTACTGTGCCAGTGCGCATGGCGCTAGTCACGTGAAGTATTCAGTTCGCAATGCGGTGGTGTCAGTTGTCAACCTCGCTGGCAGTCCGATCGCTGCCTTAGTAACGTGTCAACTGATCGGCAGAGACGGTCAAAGTGGGATCCATGATGAGAACTCTCAGCCTTAGGGCCGACACTGGGCTCCCGCCGACTCTGAAGTAGAGCTCACAGTTGAGTCGAGAGCCTTTAAGACTGCTATTAGGTCAGTTCACCGCCCCAACTTGAGCCGGGCGATTGCTCATCGGAGTTCATGTGCACAAGAATAGGCTCCTACACAGGGTGTAAATGCAGTCCAGTCATGAACATGTTTACTGTCAGTAGAAGAATTGAGCTAGCATTCGCGATGGGAAGGTTTCTCTTCATTGGATCATCGACTGTCCTTGACTGTCCACAGAAACATGAAAGTCTTTTTGCAAGCATTCATTCTCACACGTGATTCCCTAAAGACCTGTGAATGTTTGGCATCATGTCGAGATTTGCCAACACAGAAGCCCAGGAGAGCGGAACATGTTTTGAGAGTCTCATTTTCTTGATACTTCAATGAATTGCATCAAGTCTTCTTACATGATCCCAGTTTTACTTACTAAACATCATTACCTGAAAGTGTCTGACAGCTCACAAACAATTCCTTCCGCGCCTAAACAAACATGACAATATCAGAGCACTACCTCAGCACTGCTCTCCTAGTTGAACACGCATCTGACTTCGCATTCTTGCTGTACAGCGTATCTTTTGTTTTTTTTTATCAAGATGATAACCCGAGGATTCAACACAGGTCGACAAGTCACTCAACCCAAGTACATTCATATCCAGCACACTCCATCAATGTGAATGAGTAATGACGCAACGATTCAGGTTCTGTCGAATCATCGCAGGTAGTGATAAGTGGCGATTGAAAAACCAGAATCAAATCGCTTGCTAGCTTTGGTCAATTCATATCTCAACCTCGGAGAATCAACCATGCCGTAGAAACATGTTGTCTGTAAGACCTTCATCAGCGCTGCTCTGAAGCATCAGTTCCATTTCTCAGAATTTTACCTGCGCGCTAATAACTGAAAATATCAACCAACTTTGGGGGGCATCAAGCGAACAATTATGAAATTCAAAAGGGCTGTCCCATAATTGATCACTTAACTTTGATAAGTAAATATTTTTATCCGAATGAGGCGGGCCCAGTACTTGCTGTGTCGGGGGCCTCGAACCGATGGGGTTGTGACGGCACAGATTGCAAAAAGATCTCCTTTCGTAATCCCTTCATTCCTACAACGTTTTATCCTCCAATGTTTCGATCCAAAGAATACTTATAAATACATCATAAGACATCTTTTCGGAACAGAACGAACTATTTGCGTCAGCATGCCCCCTTTGAGCCAATATCCCAAGATTCAAATTAGAGATTTTGAATGCGAAAATATTGGAGTATATTTGAAACTTCACCAAACATTTATTTTCAAAACTGAAACACATGTTATAAAATGAGTTTTTTGACAGGTCTTATATGAACACTACCACAAAATAACTATCTTTTCGCTGGGGGCTCTCCCAAACTACTGACCTTTGATGCAATTTCAAACAAATCCCTAAGTTTTAGTAAACACACATATTTTATTTACAAAATTACAAAAGTATGGATGTAAGTAAAACATTTACGTAGTGGTTATACGATCGTAATCCTGCGGGAAGACCCCCGCCGCAATTTTCACTGTCAGCAGCGACCGCTATGGAGAGAGCGGGAGACGAACGGGGAATGGATGGGATGCGAGGTCAGGGAAGAGAAAGATAGTGGAACCAGTAGTCAATCGTGCACACCCATCACTAGGAACGTTTGAAGAGGCTGAACTCAGTTGAGAGATTCTGAAGGTGAGGCTCAGGAGAACAGCGGGGATAGCTTGAGGGCGATATCGGACTGATTTGACGAGAGCAGCGGAGGATTTCGTTTTATTGAAGGCAAAATCCAGACCTTTGGAGGAAACCAATCTACATTGGCATCATATACGTGATTCGCACACTTTGCGCTCTGGAGCAACTGGGAATCTTTCGTCAAAATTCTTTCTCAACGATAACGCCTTTTAAAGGATAGGACTTGTTTGTTCCCTCCACATTTCTTGTTATTCATTGATACAGCTATTCTTTTCTATGTCTGTCCCGAAGACCAAGGCGACCAATATGCACGTACGAATCGTCGCCTTTGTCCTGCTGTCATGCATGCTCCAACCACAATGGTGCAGCAGTACGTCGGCCAAGTGGCCCGATGGGAACGCCAGGGGAGGGAGCTCAGCGATGGTTGATTCTTTGAGGAGGAGTTGCCGGGCATGTCTGAGGTCAAACCACGTGGGTCTTAGCATGCGACTGCGAGGCGGGGAGGAGGTGAGGATGGAGCAAGTGCAGGCGGGGAGCCAGGGGGGGAACAGTCTTGCCAAGTCGAGGCTGGAGAAGATGTCCGAGCAGATCTTGTCGAGAGAGTCGAAGTATCAGTCAGACTGCAGTGTTGCAAGCAGAGACAACATTGACAGGACAAGAGACATCGTGGGGAAACACTACCATGACCACAGCCACGCCAACGCGCATCAGGTGCAGGATAAAATTGATCATCAACCCGGTATGCATTTCTCCCTTCAATCTCCTCTGTCTCTACCCCTGCATCCGCTTCTGCGTCGTCTTCCTGCTCCTGCTCCTCCTGCTCCTCCTCCTGCTCCTCCTCCTCCTCCTCCTTCTCCTGCTCCTGCTCCTGCTCCTGCTCCTGCTCCTGCTCCTGCTCCTTCTCCTGCTCCTGCTCCTGCTCCTCCTCCTTATGCTCTTTCTCTTGCTCCTGCTTCCCTTCCTGCCATTGCCCTTCCTGGCTCATTGGTGACATATGGACAATGCCAGACTACAACGACCTGCACCAGATGTCCTGGTGCTCCCGGTCGTCAGATGCCTCACAGAACGAGATGGGGCTGACGAGCAACCCGGTGAGCTGAGGATGTGCCGCTGCTGCCTGCCTGACTTTTACTCCTCAGGAGCAGAAGGTGGGGATGGAGACACTGCGGCTGGAGCGGGGGGTGTCTTTCGAGGTAAGAGGACAGGGAGACTTCAAGGGAGGCTGACGGCTGCCACAGGAAGAGGAGGTGGAGTTGAAGCAGACGCCAGCGGAGGAGCAGGCAGTCCTGCAGCAGCCCACCCATGTAAGGCGCCCAACCTGGTCTCCTCCTCGGTACTCATGCTGCTGGCGCAGGTGTGCGGGGTCTGCGGCTGCGGCATCGATGGCATGCTATGGGTTATGGCGGGGAATGAGCGGCACTGCTCTTTCAAGGTGCTTCCTCCTGCAGCGTGCTGGACCTTCCCCTCCTCACTTGCTTTCTTTACGCTAAACCCTTCTTTCTTCTCTCCCCTTCCCTTCCTCCCCTCCTCCTCCTCTTCTCCTTCTCCACGTCCCTCTTCTGTTGCTCACTCTCATGTACCACGTTGGCTCTCTCTGACCCTCGTCTCAGTGCGCGGGGATATCTGCCATGCACGCAATCAGGCAGGTGGAGTACGTGGACGGGAGGCTGGATGGCGACAGGTAAAACCGACAAGAGGAAGAAGTGGGGAAGGGAAGAGGGAGGGGGGAAAGGGCAGTGGAGGAGGAGGAGGAGGAGGAGGCGGCGGCGGGAAGTGACGTTGTGGATTTTCAGCCCGAGCGTTCTGTTCAGATCGCTGGACATTGAAGAATGAAGTGGGAGGAGGCAAGTCGTCAGGATATGATCAGATCCTCAGATTTGAGCATTCCGACGCTGCTGTCTCGCATTCTTTCTTTTGTACTTTATATCTCTTCAAGAAAAAGGTTACGTCACAATCAGTTGCGTCAAACGAGCTTTTGAACAACCCTGCAGTCTGCATACTCCCTACTCCCCTTGTTCTCCGCTCCCTCCTGATCTCCGAACTCAGCTCTTTGGTGTATCTTCCTCTGAAAACCAAAACCAAGCACGGAGACACGGCAGGGAACATTCTTTCACGCTTCCGCTCCCCGTCTCTTGCTCTCTCTTCTCCGTCCCTGTTCATTTCCCCCTCTTCGCATCGTACTTGGCATACGCATACAGAGCTGCTCCTGCTGTTGACACTCCGATCCCCACGAAGCCCTCCTCCACAAAGTTCACCTTGCCGAACCACAAGAAGCCGATCCACGTCTGCACGAGCCCCTTCAGCTGCCCCATCACCGACAGCGTCAGCCCAGAGCAGCGGCTGGTGAGCACGGTAGCAGCGAAGAGGAAGACAGCGCTGAGGAGCGAGAAGAGAGCAAGGGAGGAGAGGAACCAGGGCTTCTGCCATGCAGCATGATGCACGAGGCCGCGATCGAAGATGAAGGTCCCCACGAGGAGGGGGGCTGTGGTGATGATGCTGTTGAAGTAGTTGAGCTCTACCTCGGAGAAACCGGCGTCGTTGAAGTGAGAGACGCTGATGAGGTAGAGCGCCTGCGTTGCGCTCGCAGCGAAGCCAACAGCATAGGAGGAGAACTTGAAGTCCATGTCTCCCCTCGCCACCATGAGGGGCCCAGCCAGGAGGAGGAAGACCGCGCAAATGACCATGGCAGACTGCCGCTTGCCTCGCAGGAGGAAGTCGAAGACGAGGACGTAGATCGGAGTCAGGCGCTTGATGCTCGTGTAGGCGGGGATGGTGAGCAGGCGGACGGCGAGGAGGCCCGTGGTGACGTTGAGGAGGTAGAAGCAGGAGAGAGGAACGAGCTTCCTGAGAGCATGCAGAGAGAAGGTCGGGGTGATGGGGAAGACTTGCACCAGGAAGATGGTGGTGAGGGCCTGGAGGAGGAGGAGGAAGGAGGTGAAGGAGAAGTCGAAGTTGCTCACGACCAGCTTGTTGGTTGCGACCATGGCGATGGAGGTGGTGCAGTAGAAAACAGCATAGACGAGCGAGAGGATCGCCTGAGGAGTGCCGGTCTTGTCTGAGCTCCTCTCTGTTTCGCTGTGAAGATGAACAACTTGGACATGCTGCGCTTCATGGTTGCCCTGCTCATCGTCATCCTTAGTATGTCCTCCTCCTCCACCTCCTCCTCCTTCCTCCTCCTCCTCCTCCTCCCTCCTCCTCCTCCTCCCTCCTCCTCCTCCTCCTCCTCCTCCCATGAAAGTCCCGAAAGGACATCACCTTACCTCATGAACATGTACGCAGACCTCTCGAGCTCGTCTCTCCCCTGACGTCACCACACTCGACTCGTCCTCCACTGGCTTCATTGCGTGCTGCTTGCCTTGTTTCATTGACTCCCGAGGTGGCAGACCGAGCTTGAGTCTCCAGTATCGCAACATCACTTTGATCTCATCCCCTCCTCCGTGTTCTTCCTCCTCCTCCCTGACTCCTCCTCCTCCTCTCTCCTCTCTCCTCTCTCCTCTCTCCTCTCTTCTCTCTCCTCTCTCTCCCTCCTCCTCCCTTCTTCACCTCTGACTCTCCCCCTCTCCCGCACCCCCCACCAGACCCAGCTGTCCCTGTGCATGAACTTGAGGGTCAGGTGTATAGGTTATTTACCTTTATCTTAATTGAGAGATTCAAGACCTTGACTACCCATCCTTCCCCTTCTCAGTCCGAAACATGTTTCCGGAGTGGAATTCAGGGTAGAGAGAGATCCTGGAGATGGGAGGAGAGTGTGGGCGAAGGGAGGGATGGAGGGATGGAGGGATGGAGGGAGGGAGGGAGGGAGGGAGGGAGGGACGGAGGGACGGAGGGAGAGTGGGAGGATGGAGGGACGGAGGGAGGAGAGAGGAAGGGAAGGGGAGGCAAGAGAAGGAGGGTCCGTGGAGCTGGAGGGAGGAGACGTGAATGTGCTTGACAATGAATGTGTTTTCTCAGTCGTTCGACGGACCCGAAACCTCTGCGACACGTTGGATGAAGAGGGAGAAGAAGAAAGAGAAGAAGGACAAGAAGGAAAAAAGGACAAGAAAGAGAAGAAGGACAAGAAGGACAAGAAGGACAAGAAGGACAAGAAAGAGAAGAAGACAGATAGAGCAAGGGTACAAGATGATGAGGTTTTTGTTAATCCGGCATGCACGGTTGATCACTGACAGCACGACGTTTGCAGGTCAACATTGCAGCCAAGAGGCAGAAAACTTCGCCTGGAGATGCCGCAGCGGAGCGCCAGCGATCGGAGCAGGAGAGGATCGTGAAGGTTCAGGAGCAGCAAACTAGAGCAGAGAAACGGAGGATGCTCGCTCCCATGACGCAGGTTCCCTTCCTCTCCTCCCTCTCCTCCCTCCCTCCCTTTTGCACCGCGTGTCTCTCATCTGCCAGCCTCACCCCCCGCCACGCCTCTCTTCTCGACATCCCGATCTTGATGTGAGTTTTTCCTCAGAGTCAAGCGGAGGAGGCGAACAGCAGAGTTGAGCGAGTCTGGGATGACGACACCGGTAGCTGCCTGCTGTCTCCATTGGCGCGACTGAGAGCGGGCAGGGCGGTGGAGACTCGTAAGAGGAGGAGGAGAAGTTTTGGAGCAGATCGTGACGGCGAGCGAGCATCGCACCATCAACAAGCAGGCGACTGGCTGGATCTCAAGGATCAACGCACGGAGCTTCTGAGAATGCAAAGAAGTCTGGCTAACAAGGTTATAATACCCGCGTATCATACTCGCATAATCCTTCTCCCTCTCCCTCTCTCTCCCTCTCCTTCTTCTTCCTCCTCCTCATCTTCCTCCTCCTCCCCATCTCGCCCCTTGTGAGCTAACCTCTTCCGCCCTCCTCAAACTTCTCTTCCACTGCCGTGACCTTTCTCCCGCACCTCCACCTCCTCGAGTGCTTTCTATCGTCTACCCTGCTAGTTTGGACTTGTTGACAGCGCGGGCCTCCTCCTCGTCTCCTGAAGGGCTCGAGTCAAGGTCGTCTGTGGCACCGTCAGCATCTCAGTGCCTCCTTCATCCTCGTGCTACCAGGAGAGTACTCGCCATCAATAGGAGTCGGCATGGAGGACAGCATCTGCAAGATCCGTCAGGCGGGGGGGAGAGGAGGAGGGAAGCTCACGTTGGTGAGGTTGGAGTAGGGATGCGCGGAGACGGAGATCACTCTTCTCTCGTCTGCTGCTGTCACCATCTGCCACATGGTCATGACAGGGTGGGAGGGAGCGCGCGAGGGAGAAGGGGAGGACACGGCAAGAGGAGCGAGCGACCAGAGGTGGAGGTATTGGAGGTCATGACAAGAACTCACCACTTTCCATCCATCGAAGACGTAGGGTTCAGTCTCGTCCTTGGGGTTCCCCTGGAACCAAGATGAACAAAAGAGTCGGAATGAGAGGATGTCTTCAAGGGAGGAGAAGAAACGGCGGCGAGGGCACGGGGGAAAGGGGTAGAGAGAGTACCTTTGGCATGGTCTTGGAGAGGAGGATCTCGGTTCCAATCGCTGGAATGCAGCCAGCCTGCAATATGTCAGAGCTGTTCTGAATTTGAATTGCGTGATGGTGAAAGCAGGAGACAGAGTCAGCAGGGCGGGAGGAAAGGGAGGGACCTTATGGCACAGGTATCCAGACAGGGTTGCGAACTCGATCAAGTCCTTCTCGCCAACCTCGATCTGTGTATGCATCAGCATCAGCATCAGCGCCCTTTCCTACTCTCTCTTCCTCCCCCTCCCCTCCCTCCTTGTCAACCTGAAGTGCCTTGATCGTCTCCTCAAGGTCTGCAGATCCTTCTATGGTGAAACTGCCATCCGTCTCCTTGTAGATCGAGCTCTGAGCAGCTACGATTACATCCCACAGACTCCCCTGTAACATTCGCACCTGCTCCTTGACGAGCTCTTCGATGTCGTCCTCGTCGTAGATCTCTCCGATCACCTTACCATCGATCACTCCTTATCCTGTCACTTACCACAATCTACACTCTACTCTCCCTCTCTCTGCCGCGGGTTCCCCTTCTTCCCACCCTGCTGCTGCTCCTCCTCCTCCCTCCTCCTCTTCCTCTTCCCACCCATCTCCCCCCATCGCACCCATCGCATACCTCTTCAAGGATGTCTTCCATGGTAACTATCCCTGCGGTACCCCTGGGAGCAAGTGAGAGGAGGGCGAGGACGCTGGCGGATCAATCACCCGTACTCATCCACCACTATAGCCATGTGGACTCTGCGCAGCCTCATCTCCTCCAGCGCATTCCACACCTACAACCGTCGAGTCAAAGTCTTCGCCTTCCATATCCTCGCTGATTCTCTTGGAAAAGACAAAACTATTCCTCTGCTCCACACGCATTCGGGCGATTGAGAAGGAGATGCATTTCAGTCTCGCCTGCCCCCGTCTCCAGGCATGCACGCACTCTGATCAGCCCTCTGTCTCACCGTCATCGACTCAGGCACATAGTACGCAGGATCCATGATGTCGGCAACAGTACTGCGAAAAGTTATCACCAAGCGCCCATCCTACTTGCCTCCATCCTGCTCTTCTCTTTCTGTACCTGTGTTGAATTCCCTCCACCCATCCGGGCTTGTCCAGGTAATCGATCAAACTCTTTGCAAGAACCATTCCAATTATATTGTCGATGTTGTCGTCGTAGACAGGAATTCTGCTGTATCCGCTCTCCGACACAGCTTTCTGCACATGCCAAGCAAGCAACATGCATCAGCGATGATGTTCAAAAGAACAAGAGGCTTCGGGTCACCACAAACGTTCGGATGCTTGTAGATGCTTCCACCGCCACGACTTCAACCCTGCACATCTCCCGTTAATCGTCCAAAACTACACGTCGCATTCACCTTGGCTTCATGATGGCTGTCACAAGAGTATCTTGCAAGTCCAACACACTCTCTGTTGAGAACTTCCAATGTCAGCAATGAGTCCGCATTGTCATCATCTGCTCTTTCCTATCATGTCTTGCTCCTCCGTTCGGATTTCCCCGCTGATTTTGGCGCCCATCACTCTAAAAAATCGAGTCAAAACCTACTCGTTCGAACCGTGGTTCTTCTCACATCATCCTTAGCTCTTCTTCGCTTACGTTGTTCTCTTCTGACTCCGTCACGCCCATCAGACTGAGGACAACTTTCGACGTGATCTGCAAATCCTTGATGATGAAATTGGACAACCGAGCAAACTGACCTGCATCAACTTGCCCACGGGATACACCAGCATTGCGATCACATTGATAGCTGGTACCATGATCCGTGCAACTCTCTCTGCCTGCGCTACAGCAAGGGCCTTTGGCATAATCTCACCTAGAGATACAAAACGCGCACCCAAGTGTCAGCTACCACGACCCATTGCTGCTGATTACACTCACCGAACACCAACGTTACAACAGTCAGCCATATCGTTACAATGGTCATCATCTTGTCTCCTCCATATTGTGCTGCCTAATATTGGAATCAACCACTCCATCGCACCGCAAAAAAGCGTTTACCATCTCAGCTGCCAAAGCAGCAGAGTATATTGTACAAGTCGTGGTGCCGATTAAGATGGCTGTTAAGAATTTTGTGATGTCCCTTTCAAGCAACTTGAAAGGAGATTTTTCTCCTTCTTCTTCAGCAATCTTCTTCACCTGGCATATCATATAAGTATCAATCTTTCTGTCTGCGTCATAAGGACCTTCCAGGGCCACAGGGTCGTGATGGCTGTTTCAGCACCAGCGAGACAAGCAGATGTAATGATCAAACATCCAAGGAGACAAAGTTTCCATAGGGGTGGCATCACTCCCGTCGCCTCCTGCATGCTTGCACCGGCACTGACCTGCATATGTTGTAAGAAGTTGCATCACGAGCTCCAAGAGCTACCATATGTGCCATCGCTTGATGTGCCATCGCTGCAACCATTGCAACAAACACCAACCCCGCACGAAAGAAAATCTTAAGCATGTACATCAGGAGATTCTTGGAGCTCTTTTCCTTCGGTAATGAAATTGCCTCCTTTCGCAAAGCGCATAGATTCCTTCCCAAAGCTTGCATGCCTTGTACCTGACGTATACCATTGCGAAAGGACCCGTGTCTTCCTGGTGCAACTGGTTTGATTCTTGGAAAGTGCTTTGCATTTGACCTCAGCTTTGCACTCTGAAGCGGGGCCAAAGGATAACCTTCACTCGAGCTGCACATGCGGAAATCGCTCATGCGCCTGGTTGGCGAAGAGCGGAGGGAACATTTGACCGCGTCAAATTGAATCAGGACAGGCTGGAACGCCATGGAAGAAGCGAAGAGCAGCGAGGAAGACACTATGAAGGCTCTTATCATCATGGACTGCATACATATAGAGAACATCTTTGTCAGCGCGACAAAGCGTTTGCACTTCGATCAAGACCGCATCGATTCCCTCAATTGCACACTGAAGGATAAACAGCGTTCGTAAGATGATCAAAGATCATGCAAACTGATCCAAACTACTCCCTGTAGCTGTAACCGAACTGTAACCTGCAACAACACTAACAGATCAACACCTCGAATAGCACATAACATGGAGCTGCATAAATCTCATGCCATATGTTCACAGAAAATTGCAAGAAAACGACCGAAGAAACTGCAAAACAAGTAGAAGAAACATCTCATCAAAAGCCAATGCAATCAGCTTTCTGCCTAGAAGTGAGCAGGCGAGCGGGTAACGGGGAAGAGGATGATGATGTATGATTGGACGTAACTACAAAATGAAGCATGCTGAGCGTGTTCACAGCAACAAGGTCAACGAACAGCAACCATGGACTATGACGGGGGGACATGCGGAAGATGGAAAGAGGAGGGCGCTTGCATTGAGCATGGACGGGAGAGAGGAGGAGGGAGGGGTATCTCCTCCTCTTACTCATACAGCAAGACAGCGCGAGCATACGGACCTTGATGCCGGTACCCCACCCCTCATAGATCCCGGGGAGCTGTACTATAACCCCACGATTCTGGCGCCCCTACCCCGCTGGGCCTTGCACATAGATTTTATTTGTATTGGTCTATACTTTTCTGACAAAGTTTTAAATTTGATAAGAGGAATTTACAACCTTTTTTCAACAGAATTGAATTTTAAAGTAGAGCCCTTCTTTTCCCCAAAAACGTTTCAACTACGGGTACGTCTACAGGACCATCCCTACCCCCACCCCTTGTTTGAAAGGCACCAGCCAAGGGAGGCCGAGGAAGAAGGTGTAGGTGGGGGTAGAGCGAAGTTAGTAGTCGCTGCCTTCCTGTTGTCTACTAAATGATTCATTAGTGCAAGGCTGCTGCCCAAGGATTGAAGGGCGACCGCCGGGCGGCCGCCGGGCCGGCCGGGCCGCGGCTACCATACTCAGTGACTGGCAGGACCACTGATCGGACTGGGGCCTACCGTGACCCCCACCCGGGGGCCTTACGGTTTGAACTGTGAACTTCGGAAAGGCACCGGGGTGACCGGCTCAAAGGCGCAGGGGTAACCGTGAGTGGCCCGGCGGGCCGGGCCGCGGTCGCGGCGGTCGGACCGGCCCGGCCCGGACCGCCGGCCTGCCGGAACCGTTCGTTTCAGTGCCGGGCCCGCCAGGGCCGGGGGGACGGCGGACGGTGCCGGACCGGCGTCCGACCGTGTCGGTCACGCCGTACTGAACCCGGTTGAATTGTGACTTAGCACTCAAGCAGCCTGGCCCGGACCCTGCCGATGAGCCGGGCCGGGGCCGGGCGGCCGGGCCGGGCCGCGGTCCGATCCGAGTACGGTCAGTCCGACACTGTGGTTCCGAAGTTCTGGCCGCCGTGACACGGACCCGGCCGTACGCCAGGACTCGGAGTTCCCGGTTCCGCTTCCGGGGCCGGCCAAAGAGCCTGGCTCCACCGGGGAGTCCGCGCGGACATGTCGGCCGCTCGGATACATGTCAGGCTCGGATACATGTCATCTTGAGCACGGGAGCTCTTACATTGTAACTTAGTACGATTACCGGTCTAACTGCGTCTTGAGATTTCATGTAGAGTTATTCTGACTACCCCTTCATTCTCCTAGAAATACAAGCATTCTGGACCCCTCCAAGAAGGCTACCTACCCCTGTAATTTCCCAATCCCTCCCATTAGCCAGTCACTGAGAACAATCAGACCTCGACATATCTCGTACCCCTACTTAATTGGGATGAAGAGGGGGTAGTAATTCTGTAAAGCTGAAGGAGTGGCACACGTGATCGATAACCGGAGGAACCCTGCGCCGAATATAAAATTGAACAGAGATCGTTTCAATACTTACTACACTTTAATCCGTTGATATCCTAAAATGGAACGTTGTCTTTCAAGTGCCACTTGGAAAGGGTGCGCTCCATTCGGTGAAGATACTGTACCTTTTCAAACTCAGAAACGGAACGCTTCGGTGCTTTGGTCCTCAGAAAACTCCAAACGACCCCTTCACAGCCTCTACCTCGCCTACCGCCCGCTCTAGAATCGTGGACGTGTCTCTCGGACCTCGTGACTGGTGGATCATGGATTCACCGACCCTCATGACCCTCAACCAATCGTTGCGATTTTACAGACATACCATGTGACCTTCCCCAACTTCCCCAGGGATCTATTTAAAAATCCCCGACTCCCCGACTCCAACCAGTCTCCCCTTTCCCTCCCCCACAGGCTCTATCCTGCTCCTGCCGTACTTCGCCGTGTGTCTGTCCTCCTGCTTCTAGCCACATCACCACAATACTCGTAGCTTCAGCACCTTCTCCTCAGCAGGACATCATCATGTGCTCACAGAACAAGCAGAGTCATGCTATTTGCGGTCACGGGACCTGCGCGATTGTTGGGTTTTGCATCAGGAAATATAATCGATCTGCAACTCAGCCTGCTCCAACATGTGAAAAGATAAAAGAAGAGCCAAAGGTCATGTGTGAAGAGGCTCAGCACAGTGCTTCTGCCAAGCAGGCTCAGTCCAACCCTGTTCCGAGCCAAGAACCCCACAAGTCCTCGGTTGAGATTTTGGAGATGTCAGAGTGCATCATGGATTCGTTCTCGGCCATCAAGTCAATCAGCAGCGTCGAGGTCGAAGCGTTAAAGGATTGCCTGGTTCGAAATATTCATATCGATCTGTAGTTTTTGCCTATTCATTCGGGGTATCGCTGTGTATTCTTTGCCTTGTAAATAAAGATATCTTTTCCAATCAAGTGTTTTGTCTATTACGACACGGGTAGTATCACATTTTCCTGCCTCATTCACCTCTACGCTGCGAAGACTTTCTCTGAACTCCTCCCTGAGCTTGGCCTCATCTCCGAAGCGCGAAACATTTCGGTTTCCTTCATGACCTCAGACTGCGATGTCTGCCTATTTTGCCTCTTGCTCTTCGACATCTGCGCGACATCCTGCTGGTAAGCGGCGACTTTGGCCTGGTAGACAACTCCGACGAAATGAGGGACGCGGTTGTAGTATCCCCAAAGTAGCAGCAGGCCGACGCAGATCAGCGCGAAGTAGCAGAAGCCGCTAGTGAACTGCCCGATGACCGAGGAGTTGGTGAGGATGAAACGCAAGCCGAACCATTCGTTGAAGATGCCGTAGGTGAAGATGGGAACGTTGAGGAAAGCGGCGCCCAGGACGAGGAAGATCCCAGGAACATCCTTGGAGAGCTTCATGGAGCAGATGGCGACCATGTACTGGACCTCGAGCTTGTCGCTCATCTCGTTGATGATCATGATGTGGAGAACGGCGAGCAGAGCTGCCCACATGAAGCAGAAGGCGGCGACAGCTGAGAAGCAGTAGAGGATTGACCCTGTCTCCTTATTCTGCATGTCGAAACCTTGCAAGCACCAGCAGTCGATCCCCGAGGGATCGCAGAAGCAACTGTAGGAGGCGTGATAAAACATGTTCCAGGCAAAGATGAAGGCAACGGCGGAGACAACCGCTATCTGTGTGTTGACCATGGTCCACTCGACCTTGGAAGAGGACTTAGTGATGAGCTAAATTACACAGGTCGTACCTTTGCTTCTTCTATTTCAACCAGCTCGATCGTTCTTGTCCATGACAAGGTGAACATCCCTAACAACTTCTGGGGATAGTTCCTGGGCAAAAGTGTTAGCGGAAAGAGCGAAGACAACACATCGGAACAAGGAAGAGACCAACAAGTGGCCTCATTCATATTTTGTGAGTTGTGCGCTTAGAGAGAGAGAGGGCTAAGGAGGAAGGGAAGGTAGGATAGAAAGATGGTAGTAGAGAAGCAGTCGGATTGGAGGAGATGGAAGGGATGGCATACAGAACTCGCAGCTCCCTGGTCCTCGGCTTGCATGCGATTCGCTTTAGCTGAGAGACGGTAAGAGCAAAGACAAGACAGCTATCTCCGACTCCACCTGCTCGATCTCCTTTCCCAGCCTGACCCGAGTGCCAACTGGGCAAGCGAGTCAAACCACAGTCAAGACAGGCAACGCCATTTTGACGGACCAGCATGCACACCGATGCTGAACAAGTCATGCTCGCAAATCCGGAGCAGAATCTGAAATTAAGTCTTGAGCCAGTTTCCAGTCCCAAGGAAGAAATCTTCTTCCACAATGAACTTTGCTCACAAACATCACAGCCTGCCTTCTCCATCACAGCACCTCGTATCTTCCAACTAGTACACACTCCTAGCATCGTACCCGGCCGTCGACGTCATTGGCTTGGAAGGCCTCTTCCTCATCTTCGAATCCCCGCTTCTTCAACCAGATGCAAACCTGAGCCGCTGATAGTCAATAGCAGGAGTAGACAGGAACAAGGGCCAACATCGTCTGTTGACCAGGACATAACGTCGAACAATGATTCATTGACCTCCGGCGGGGCTTCCACCTTGGTCGCTTCAGAGATGACATACCCCTGCGACGCAGTCAGACCGGCCGGGACCGAGCGACAAGCCATGCGGACAGTTTTCTCTGGAACGGCCTGCTTGGTAGTGCTGATCGCTGTGTCCTTGTCAGAGAGGGCGTCCCTCTCCGAAGGGGCGCTCGTCCTAGCTAGTGAGCTCTTTACACCCAGAACCACCTGCACAACTTGAACTCTCAACCCTTCGCCTCGGTCAAGCAGTGGACAAATCTCACTTGGGAAAAGGGAGGGCCGCGCAGCAACTGCTCGACCCCTGTCTGGTCGAGTCCGGCGGTGCTGCAGCAAACGGTCATACCCGCAGGAGGCACTAAAAGCAAGGCAGGAGGAAATGCGGTTGGACAGCACCGGGGCGGCAAGGGGAGAAACGACACGAGGGAGCATCACCAAGTTGAGCAGCACACATACGAGAAAAGATTGCTGCGCATTCACTCACTGGATGAAATCGACCTCGAACAGGTAATCTCCCGATGACACAGAGTCGTAGAAAGCCACTGGGCCCTGCGAGCAAGCGCACAATGAACTCGAGCAGACGATGACTGTTCGTGGATGTCACCGATTCTGAGATGTACGAAATCATCCACAGGCCCGTCTTGGGGTCCCGGACAACCTTGATCCCTGTCTCTCCTGTGGACCCGCGCATGACCGTGCTGAAAGTCAAGTCCCTGACCTGCACTCCCTCGTCACGACCAGCATGACGGCAGTGCAGGAGGTCGTCAAGGTCCAGCATGGACCGAACGCACCTCAGGAGATCCTTGGTTGCGTGCGAACACCAGGGAGGCCTTCATGCTCATTGTCACCCCCTCGGAATCTGATTGATGACTGTCAGCTGACGACGTGCTGAAGCCTTATGGGATGGCGAGGTGGTGAAGTCAAGATGTTTCTCTCCTTCATCAAGACGGAGAGAAACATCTCGTTATTCTGAGTGGACTGGTCCGAGGTTATCGACAGGATGTCACCACTGCTCTCTACCTCTGATGCAGCTCTGGAACCAACGAAGAAATCTAATCGCTCCAATAGAGAAACCTGATTCCCCCACGGACCTCTTGCACGCAGCCTATCGCTCTGTAATACTTCTTGGTTTGTCCATTAGTATCTGTCTTCTGTTGACCTATCCATGTTTGTCATTTCTCGTTCGTCATCTTTTACTAGTCTACAATCTCGATTCCTGTGCCTTGATCTCCCCTCCCCTTCCCTTATCATATCTGTTATCTCCATGTATCTCTCTCCCTCCCTCCTCCCTCTGTCCCTTCTCCCTCCTCCCTCCTCCTCCTCCCTTTCTCCCACGGTCCATCCCTCCTCCCTCCTCCCTCCTCCCTCCTCCCTCCTCCTCCCTCCTCCCTCCTTCCCTCTTCCTTCCAGGCATCGCATCGTCCCGTCGGGAGTCGTCCTTCGGCTAGCTGCTTGGTTCCTCGCCTGACCATCAAAGAAACTTCGATGTGAAAAGTTGTCTTGTGCTTATCAACTGGTACCCATCCAATCCTAGTATTTTAGCTTATTATGTATGGGTAGGTTGTCATAACAAGTTGCCATTCGGCAGTGGAATGTGCCCAAGTGAAAGCCATAAAGAGCCGCACTGCCACCGTCTACATGGACCCCAAGGTCAACGAAACAATGCAGGGTGCAAGTTGGACAAACTCCGACCAACTTAGTTCCGGGACATGCACCTCTAGATTCCATGGGTCAAGATCTCAAATATCTCGATTCACCTTCTAATTAATTCAAGGTATCCTTTCACCTTGCTGGTTTCGTGTCGCGGAAGAACTGGAGGTACCGGTGGCGCTCGGGCTGCCCGGTCACGCCTACTACTGTGAGTACGGCCGGGCATATCAAGACCGAGTCTATTTTTTTGGTGGTTACAAAGACGTTACAATTTAACGGAGTGTAACCGCCGGGTACTTTGAAATGGCGTGGAGGGTAGATGGAAACAAGAGCTGAGAGAGACGAGAGCTGACGTTCCTCCCCCTCCCTCCCTCCCTGCCTCCCTGCCTCCCTGCCTCCCTGCCTCCCTGCCTCCCTGCCTCCCTCCCTCCCTCCCT
>NW_005434622.1:335666-342146 GCF_000315625.1 Guillardia theta CCMP2712
TCCCTCCCTACCTCCCTCCCTCCCTTCCTCCCTCCCTCCCTCCCTCCCTCCCTCCCTCCCTCCCTCCCTCCCTCCTCCCTTGTAAAGTTCTTTCAACTTTGCATGTTCCTAAGATGGGAAGGTTGAGTCGGCCGGACCGCCGCGAGAAGGGGAGGGCAAGCGGGAGGATGAGGGGATGACCTCTGCATTGTTCGGCTCTACTTGTTGTCTATGAGCGTCAGGATGGAGAAAACTCGGATAGGAGCGTCAAGGAATCCCCTCCAAGAGATAGACGAAAATCAGGACGTTCGCCATGTCACCAGCACGTTTCGAGAGGCGCTGGTGAAGTGTTCTAGTTTGGTGAGTCAAAATCCTTTCTCTGTGCTTTGATGATGTCCTGTGTTGTGTTGTTTCCGCTGATGTTGATTGTAGATTGAAGAGGAGCTGGGCCTTGAACAAACTTTCGGAAGCGCCTTCGTTGAATACCTCACCAACTGCCCATTAGTCAGGGAAGCAGAAAGTGCTGGAAAGGAAAGATTGCTCCGCAAATTGTTCGAGCCTTGGAAGGATTTGGCTGCGAGGAGCTTCCAGAGGAGCTGCCTGCTGACTTGTATGCTATCTCGATCAGATAGCAGAACGATAAAAAACGCTTTCCAACATTGGGCAAGCAGGATTATGCGAGATGCGGAAAAACTCCGGGAGGCGACTAAGTCGAACTCAGTCGGGGTTCAATGCGATGAGCTGCGAGACAGGGAGGAAGGCGTCCGATGGGACGAGAGGAAGCCCTGCCGTCCGAGATCCAACCAGCCATCGGGCAAGAGGAGGAGGAAGACGGAGTTGAAGGACGGGTCTTTCCTGCTGTTCCTCGAGACCGTTGAGCATCGGCTTCTGCGGGAGATCAAAGAGCTTGACTCGCGGGCGAGGAGGCTGGGGCAGGGGAACTGCTGCCTCCGACCTCGTCTCTCTTCCCTGGCTGAAGAAAGTCGACCGGATGACGAGCAAGGCTGCCAGGTTGCGACTGCCGGCCAAGGGCCCGTGCAGGTAGGCACTGCTTGTTCCTCTTGTGAGATCAGCGTCTTACTTGAACTTGGTAAGAAGGTTGCAAGGAACGGATCCCTCTACAGTCGCCTCGGGTCCCGTCTCTTCAGCCGCCTTCATAGGCTGCAACGAACGGTCTCCCCACGGTCGGATGAGAATCAGACGGCAGCTGGCAGAGATTGTGGTAGTCAGGAGGTTGTGCGGCAAGATGTCAAGAGGACAGGAGCAGGAGCAGGAGCAGGAGCAGGAGCAGGAGCAGGAGCAGGAGCAGGAAGGACAATGAGGAGCATCTTCGTGAGGGCAAGCGGCAACTCATACGTCGACAACAATTTTCGCTGGAAGAGAATATTCGCGTCATGGCAGGGAGGGAGTGGGGGCAGCACGCTGCGGGCTCGTGGGCTCATGCCAGAAAAAGAGGAGAAGGGAGGGAGAGAGGAGGGAGAGGAGAGGGGAGCAGATGGAAGCGCAGCCATCCCAGAACGCGTCCTCAAAAATCGAAGGTCTTCTCCTCCTGAATCTGCAACGCCCCAAGCTTCTGCTTCAAATGAGGAACAGCAGAGGCATGGACAGCAACAGGAGAGCAACGGTTATGGGGAGGAGGAGGACGAGGACGAGGAGGAGGAGGAGGACAAGGAGGAGCTGCCAAGAGGAGCTTCTCCGCAGCCCTTCAGTCAGACCTCCCTCTCCTCCCTTGCATCAACCAGGCTCCCGCAGTTTGCAGACTTGCCGCATCGATCGCATCTGTGGCAGGAAGAAGAACGAAGGCGGGGGCAACTAGCTCCCACTCCTCTGCTCCCTCCTTCCCTCCCTCCTGCTTCCTTCCCTACACCTCTCCCTCGTCCTCTCCCTCCTCCTCTCCCTCCTCCTTCCTTCCATAAACACACGTGGAGGTCTCACCTAGTCGGCAAGGACTCGTCGTTGCCCTCCTGCACGCCTCCGCAGCTCTCGCCTGCACCTTCTAGGAGGACAGAGCATGGATACTCAGCGGGACGGGAGCAGACTTTGCTCCGTCACTCTCCTCCCACCGACGCCAGCTTGCCATGGCATCCACAAGGAAGGTACGAATGGCGACACGGCAGGATGCGGGATATCGAGCAGGAGCGGGAGTATGAGGAGGATTGGAGGGAGGAGCTGGAGCAGGAGGAGCTGGAGCTGGAGCTGGAGCCGGATGCGATGGAGACAGAGGGAGACGCTGAAATGTGGATGGAATATCTGCAGGATGACGAGAACAGCTCAGAGGACTTTGAGTGGAGGAACAGGAGCAGGAGCAGGAGCAGGAGCAGGAGCAGGAGCAGGAGCAGGAGCAGGAGCAGGAGGGTGAGATTCGAGGACGACAATGACGACCACGAGGACGAGGAAAGCATGGAAGTGACGCAGGTGGATACAAGGGTAAGATCGACACTTTTTCCTAGCTCCCCATCTGCGGTCTGCTCCCTCCTTCCTCGCCCTCCCAACCACCTCCTCTTCCTCCTCCCCAACCACCTCCTCTTCCTCCTCCCCTTGTTCTTCTCCACCATTCCGCCCTTCCATGCTGTCTGCTCCTTCCGTCCCTCTATGTCTGCCTGCCCCTTCCCCAGCCATGGCTCTGCGCCTTGTTGCTTGCCTTTACTCACTCTCTTCCCTTACAACAGTGCTCCTCTCCTCCATGCCCCTATCACCGAGGCCTCAGTCGCGAGCTCTCCTTCGAGGACGTGCTTGCATACTGGTCCATGAAGGGATGGTGACTGATCCCACCGTCGTCGACCTCCTCCTCCTTCTCCTACTCCTCCTCCTCCTCCTCTTCCTCCTCCTCCCCTTCTCCCTGCTCTTCCTCTCCCTCAACCAGTTCCCTTCCCCCGTCATCGTCCTCCATCTTATCCTCGTCTATCCACCTCCTTCCAGCCATTTCCTCCTCCATGCTCTCTTCCTCACTCATCATCTTCTCCATCTCCTCCTCCAAACTCCACTTCCTCCCGAGGCCGTCGACGTTCCCCGTCAGGAGAAAACCTCGAGCTGCAGGGGCAAGACAGAGGATGCCGACACCACTCCTGTTGAGAGGAAGATCAGGGTAGGAGGAAGAAGAAGGGAGGAGAGAGGAGGGGCAGGGGAGGAAGCAACTAGGTAGAAGAAGCAGATCAGGAGAGACTGACCTCAACTCTGCGTTGCGTCGGAACATGGGAGCCTGGAGCAGCATCATGAAGCAGCAGCAGCAGCAAGAAGCAGCAGCAGCAGCAGCACAGGGTTGGGGGCGTGGACAAGAACCTGTCCGAGGATGAGCACTCTGCCGTCGAGGAAGCCCATGGCGAGGAGCTCCTCTCCTGACTGCGAGCAGATGCTGGTGATACTTGTGGCTGCGTCATTGCCTGGAAGGGGACAGGAGGGCAGGATCAGGAACGAGGACGAGGAGAAGTCACTGACCAGTGAACTCCGAGAGGAGGAGGGAGGAAGAGACGTCGAAGGCCTTGACTGATCGGTCCTTTCCTGCTACGTCTGCGAGAAGGAATGATAGTTTTAGTTTGTTGCATGTTATGGTGATATGAATCAGAGATGTTCATGATTGATTTGAAGACAAGAAGAGGCAATCTCCACTCACAAAGAACTCCGTCTATCACCGTACAGCTCCATGCGTCATTGCATGTGGACTTGTTGGCAGGTCAGCGGAGCAAAGGCGATCACTGTTACACTTACATTCATCACCACGTGCTCCCTCATCTCGCTCAGGTCCCACAGGAGTACGTCCCCCCTCCCCTGACACCTCACACCTGTCTCCTCCGCCTTCCTCACAGGGCCTGGATAGAACTCGCTGTCGCTGACCGACTGCTCCTGTGCTGGGGGAACTTCACGCCGACTCCGGGTCGAGCAGCATGCTCTGACCTGCTAGGATAACGAGAAGGTCTTTCCATACGCAGGCTGATCGCACAGGCTTCGCCAGCAGCTCAATCTTGAAAACCTGTGTCGCCTCTTCAGCAATATGCTCTCCTTCCCAGCTCCCCCCCTTCCCCCTTCCCCTTCCCCTCCCCCCTTTCCCTTCCTCTTTCGCAGCCTTCCTCCCTCCAAACCTCCTCTCTGCTCCCCGTCCTTATCTCCTCCCTCCCTCCCTCCCTCCCTCCCTCCCTCCCTCCCTCTCTCTCTCTCTCTCTCTCCGCACCAGAGTGAGATGTGCAGACGTCCAGAACTTGACCTGAGTCTAACAAGTCAAAAACCTTTCGCGGGTATCCAAGGGCTCACCGTCCCGTCGTACCCCCCAGAAACTATCCTGTCCTCGTGCTCTACGATACACCGCACCCCACCCTGGTTGCACTTCACCTGCCTGACCTCCCTCCGAAGTTCGACGTCCCACTCTCGCACGCTGTCATCGGACGAGCAGGAGAACAAAACTCCCTTCCTCGCCGAGAGGTCCGTGGGAGGATTGGTGTGCCCTGCCATCCATCCCCTGCTCTGCCCTGTCCTCAAGTCCCAAGTTCTGATCATCTTGTCAGTCCCACCCGTGCACAGCAAGTCCTCGCCGACCACCACCATGCACTGCACTGCTCCGTCGTGCTTCCTGTAGACTCGGACGGGCTTCAGCTTGCTCCCGCAAGATCCTTCTCGTCAGTAACTGAGTACTTGGGCTCCTTGCAGAACTCTCGGCTATCTACACTTGAGCCCTCGGAAGATTCGCTGCTCGTGCTCTGCCCGGATCCTCTGCCGTCCCCTCGCGCCGCCATTCTGTGCATGCCATGGAACAGCATCCTGGTCGCCATGCTGCTCGCATCCATCCCGACGGTCATGTGGGTTTCATGACAACACAGCAAGAAAACAAGAGGGATGAGCAAGTTCCATGAGAGCCCAGCCATGCTCCTGCTATCAGCGTGCCCTCACCTGTAGATCAATTTCTCCCACCTCCTATCTTGCCCTGCTTCCCCCTCCCATTCTCTGGGGCCTCCCTCCCTCTCTCACTCACTCAATCTGAATCTCAACCTTCCTCCTCCCTGAAGAGCGAAATTCAGTGATCACGAAGAGATATCTTTAGAGTGTAACTCGCTCACTCTCGTCTTGTATCCTGTCTTCTCCTTCCTCTATCCTCCCTCTCCACTCTCTCCACTCTCTCCACTCTCTCCTTCCTCTCCTCCTTCTCCTCCCCCTCCTCCCCCTCCCCCCTCCTCCCCCCTCCTCCCCCTCCTGCTCTCGTCCTGCTCTCGTCCTGCTCTTCTTTCCTGCCTTGCGACTTGTCACTGCCCTTGGTCGGCCTTGTAGGGGATCCCGTACCCTACCCACCCGAGAAAGCATGATTGATGGGGTAGTTTGGCTCTACACAAACGGGGGCCAGCATGGCAAACCTGCCGCCGACGTTTGTTGCGAACTTTCATGATGAAGAGCAGGTCAAGAAGATGAAGTACAGGTGAGCAGATGACCAACAACAGTCCTTGGATAGACAGACAACGTGCTGCAGGAGAAGAGATGTGATAGTTGACTGAGAAGAGGAACTGTTTCTGTTTCTCCGTTTTACAACCTCATTGGGTCTCATCTGATCTGATCTCATCTGATCCCGTCTCGCCTTGTCTCGTCCCATTCCATCTCATCTCATCTCATCTCATCTCATCTCATCTCATCTCATCTCATCTCATCTCATCTCATCTCATCTCATCTCATCTCATCTCATCTCATCTCATCTCATCTCATCTCATCTCATCTCATCTCATCTCATCTCATCTCATCTCATCTCATCTCATCTCATCTCATCTCATCTCATCTCATCTCATCTCATCTCATCTCATCTCATCTCATCTCATCTCATCTCATCTCGTCTCGTCTCATCTCATCTCGTCTCATCTGATTGCATCTTCCTCCGGCTTTGTTCTGATCCCCGACAGGGATCTTGGAGGAACAGGTCTGAAAGTCTCAGCCCTGGGCTTCGGAGGGAGTGCGCTTGGAGGTGTCTTCCATGCTGTGACGGAGGGAGAGTGCACGCGAGTGGTCGAGGAGACGATTCGAGCCGGAGTCAACATAATCGACACGGCTCCATGGTACGGTCAAGGAAAGAGCGAGGAGATGCTGGGCAAGGCGCTGAAGGGAGTGCCAAGAGAGGTACGGGAAGGAGGAGTGGATAAAGGATGGGGGAAGGGGAGAGTGGTGGTGGTGGTGGTGGTGGTGGTGGTGGTGAGAGAGGAGGAGGAGGAGGAGGACTTGGAGGAGGAGGAGGAGGAGGAGGAGGAGGAGGAGGAGGAGGTGGTGGTGGTGGTGGTGGTGGTGGATACCCGCATGGATGAGGCACGAGTTCAACTTAGACTCCTCTCCTGCCTCCTCCCCGTTCACTTCCCTTCTCCTCCTCTATGTCCTCTCCTGCCACTTGTGCTTCTCTGCCCTTCATCCTGCTTGTTGTCAACTCATCTACTCCTCGTCTTCTCCACCTTTCCACCTCTATTCCTCTTCTCTACATCATCTCTCACTGCAGGCTGACCTGAAGATTAACTCTACGGCAGGACAATGAAACAGAGCAGGAGC
>NW_005434622.1:343241-430872 GCF_000315625.1 Guillardia theta CCMP2712
TCATCATCATCCTCATCCTCACCCTCCTCCTCCTCCTCCTCTCCTCCTCCTCCTCCTCCTTTCCTTTCCTTTCTCCTGTCCCTTGTCCCTCTCAGCCCCCTCCCTTGCTCCCGATCTTCTCCTCTCCCGCTCCTACTGACTGATCTCGTAACTCCATCGGACTGCAGGCAAGGCCCTCCAGCGTGGCATCCTGCGTCGGAGCAGGTCGAGAAAAAGAAAATCAAATTTGCTGTGTGACAGTGTATGCAGATCAAGGAAAGATGTAGCAGAGCGGCGAAGTTCTGCCAGGAGAGGAACGTTGACATTACAAGCCTGTCGCTGAAATTCTGCTTACAAGATGAAAGGTGAGCTGTCATCAGAATCAACATCCTTCGCAGTTTCTCCTTCTCTCTTCCTCCCACCCCTTTTGATAATCCTCATCCTCATCCTCATCCTCATCCTCATCCTCATCCTTTTTGTGATCATCACCATCCCCATCACTATCGCTACCACCATCTTTGCATTCCAGTGACACCTTTCAAGGCTGCCGACGACGTTCATCTCCTTCGCTACTCAAGAGCACATGGAGGTGAGTGCCATCTGACCCGACGCGCCTGACAGGAGTGAAGGCGAACTTGCGGACTGCGGTTGCGAGCATGACGAGGGAAGAGGAGGAGTGTCTGAAGCAGATGGGGGAGCTGCTGAACAGCGACATGAATCTGTTTGTCCGGCATGTCAACGATGTTGGTTCTGACTGCACTGCCACAGGCATTGGGAAGGAGTGGAAATTACACGATACTGGCAGGAGTTAGGAAAGAAGCTTCTGTTAGAGAAGCTTTACAGGCAATGAACTCAGACCACAGGAACAAACGATACATGTGAACATAGATCAGCAGCTGTATACGGTTGTGTCACTGAAACAACACGTCGACAGAGGGCTCATGGAAGGAGAGCACAGTTTCAGAGTAACAACAACCCGTTCATTATTCAACCCAAATATTATAAGATTACAACTCATCATGATCTGGCATCTCCTCCTCCTCCTCGGCCGCTCCTCCCCCAGCTCCACCAGCTCCGCCAGCGGCATAGAGCTTGGACATGATCGGATTCACCACCTTCTCGACCTCCTTCTGCTTCTCATCGAAGTCTTCCTTCTCGGCCGAGGAGTTCTCGTCGATCCACTCGGTGGTGGTCTTGACAATCTCCTCGAGGGTCTCCTTATCCTCATCGCTCAACTTGCCCTTGATCTTGTCCTCATCGTTGATGGTGTTCTTGATGTTGTAGATGTAGGACTCGATAGAGTTCTTGGCATCGATGCGCTCCTTCACCTTCTTGTCCTCCTCCTCGTACTCCTTGGCCTCCTGGACCATACGGTCGATCTCCTCCTGGCTCAGACGGCCCTTGTCGTTGGTGATGGTGATCTTCTCACTCTTGCCAGTTCCCTTGTCCTCGGCAGACACCTGGAGGATGCCGTTGGCGTCGATCTCGAAGGTCACCTCGATCTGGGGGACACCGCGGGGAGCAGGGGGAAGGTTGGAGAGCTCGAACTTTCCGAGAAGATGGCAATCCTTAGTCATGGAACGCTCACCCTCAAACACCTGGATCAACACAGTGGGCTGGTTGTCCTGGGCAGTGGAGAAGGTCTGGGACTTCTTGGTGGGGATAACAGTGTTGCGGCCAATCAACTTGGTCAAGACGCCTCCGACAGTCTCGATACCGAGGGTGAGGGGGGTAACGTCCAGAAGGAGAAGGTCGGCAGTCTCCTTGCCACCCTCGCCGGAGAGGATACCTCCCTGAACGGCGGCACCGTAAGCGACAGCCTCATCCGGGTTGATTCCCTTGTTGGGCTCCTTGCCGTTGAAGTAGTCCTGGAGGAGCTGCTGAACCTTGGGGATACGGGTGGATCCTCCGACAAGAACGAGCTCGTCGACCTGGTTCTTCTTCAAGGAAGCGTCATCGAGAACCTTCTCGACGGGTCCAAGGGTCTTCTTGAAGAGATCCATGCAGAGCTCCTCGAACTTAGCGCGGGTGACGGTCTCACTAAGGTCGGATCCCTCGTAGAACCCTTCGATCTCAATACGCTGCTGATGAGTGTTGGAGAGAGCACGCTTGGCACGCTCGACTTCGCGGCGAAGCTTCTGCACAGCCTTCTTGTCCTTGGAGGCATCCTTGCCGGACTTCTTCTTGAAGAGCTTGAGAACATAGTCCATTACACGACGATCGAAGTCCTCTCCTCCCAAGTGAGTATCACCGTTGGTAGCAATAACCTCAAAGACTCCGTTGTCGATGGTAAGGAGGGAAACATCGAAGGTACCACCACCAAGATCGAACACGAGGATGTTCTTCTCTCCACCCTTGTTGTCAAGACCGTAGGCAATGGCAGCAGCGGTGGGCTCGTTGATGATACGGAGAACGTTCAAACCAGAGATGGTACCGGCATCCTTAGTGGCCTGCCTCTGGGCATCGTTGAAGTATGCAGGAACGGTAACGACAGCGTTCTTGATCTCCTTGCCGAGGAATGCCTCAGCAGTCTCCTTCATCTTTGTGAGAACCATGGCGGAAATCTCCTCAGGAGAGTAAGTCTTCTTCTCTCCCCTGAACTTGACCTGGACGTATGGCTTGCCCCCCTGGTCAACGATATCGTAGGGAAGAAGCTTCTTGTCATGCTGAACAGTGGTATCGGTATACTTCCTGCCGATGAGGCGCTTGACGTCGAAGACAGTGTTCTCAGGGTTCAAGGCTCCCTGGTTCTTGGCGGCATCTCCGATCAACCTCTCGTCGTCGGTGAAGGCAACCCACGAAGGGGTGATACGGTTACCCTGATCGTTGGCAATGATCTCAACCTTGCCATTCTTGTACACACCTACGCAAGAGTAGGTGGTTCCAAGATCGATACCAATGGTGGTATCGACCTGACCCTCCTCAGCTGCTCTGACGCCCAGGCAAACTAGTGCCGCACAGGCTGCGAAAAACGCGACAGACCTCCGAGTGAACATCGTAACCTTACGGCTACTCAACCTACACAAAAACGTCGTTAGGGTCGGACTTTCCAAACAAAGAAAAGAACTGCAAAGAAGCCTCATGCATGCATGCAACACATCAAACAAATGTGCAAGTGCAGGAAAAAATGTTCCAGAACATTCCATTGGACTCTCTATTCCCGGACACACTTTTCAAACGCAATCAGACTGAAAGCGAGCAACACGTGCAATGTACAAGTCTTGGATGAGCTTTCATTGAGAATTTCCGACAGCCAGGCATCTCAGGACCAATCAACCACACCACAGCAAATGGAGGCCACCCAAAAACAGGAGGCCGGCAAGAAACGAGGGGACGAAAGCTTTGCAATGGGAACATCAGCATGCAACACAAGGAGTATCATCTTCAGTGTGAAGCACAGGACACATTGATCGGGAGAGGAAACGCGGGGCAGCGGCGACATGCATCGCGGGAGGAGCATGGCAGGTACCGGCGGGGGGGCTGACGGTAGTGGGATGGGGAGGGGGGGAAAGCTAAGCTAAGAGAACACGTGACCCCGGTCTAGCCACGTCAGAGGACACGTCATCTGTAACGACTTTTTGTACCGTCTTGTAACGACTGATCTGGAAGGTTCCGAGGGGGTGGGTAGAGGCAAGGGTGGGTACATCTAAAGGGATGAGAGGGGGGTACGATGGGGGTAAATAGGGGTAGTTGCTGTTCGGGCTTGAGTTCCATCAGGGCAGGCGCTGCCCCTACCCCCAAAGGTTTTCTCGTGCAAGAGGTTGAAAATGGGTACGGGTGGTTTAGAGATGTCAAAATAGGGGTTATTTATCTGCATTCCTTGGGAAATGATAGGGTTCGGTTCTTTCGTCTGAAAAAAATGTGGGTGGGGTGACACTTCTAATACATGGGGTGGGTGATGAAGGGTATAAAGAAGTCAAGCCAAGCCGTTTGTGGGAATTTGGGGTAGGGGTGAGGTGGGAGGCAGGAAAAGTGGGTACTTTTATGGGAGAATGGAGGGGTCAAGTAGGTGATTCTTGGGTGGCCAGTGGCTAGGTGTGGACCAAGCAGTACCCTGTTATTTCTTGGATATTGATGGGTAGGGTAGTTTAGAGAAGTTTAGAGAAGTTCAGAGAATTCACTACTACACCGGGCCATTATTATTAGTTACCGTAATCGGCACTCGCACCAGCCCGCGGCGGCCACACTGAGCCGGGCGGCTCCGAGCACCGTGCACGGTGACCGTCACTGCCGTCCGGGCCGCCCGGAATCGGACTGTCTCCGAGACAGTCCGACAGCCAGGCATCTCAGGACCAATCAACCACACCACACCATCGGGGCGCCTTGCCTCCAGGCTCCCTCAGCCGCTGAGCGCGGCCGCACCGTGGCACATGGCAGGCCGACGGTCCGACGGTGAGCCCGGCCGCGCGCCGCGCGCCGCGCGGCCCCCGTCGGGCGGCTGCCACCGTCACGGACGTCGCCGGAGGGCGGCCGCCCGGCCGCCGGGGTGAAGCCACTGCGCGGCGGCGGCTGCCACGGTGCACCCGCCGGAGTCCCGGGCCTACTGCGGCCGCGCCGCAGCGCGGCACGCCGCCACCACCGTCACCGTCCGATCGGACGGTGCGGCACCCGGGCCGCCGGGCGGCACCGTGGCACCCAGTGACCGTCCGACCCGAGTCGGTCACCCGGGCCCCGGCGGTGCGCCAGCCGGTGCGCGGCCAGGCCTGAGGGAATGAGGGGGATGTGTCCAACGGCTAGTCACAATGGTTTTGGAAAGAATGGACCGTCAGGACTGGCGTCAGAGGCGTGGGGGAGCCTTGGATGGCCCAGAAGCCAGCATGAGGAGGCCTAGCTCTTCCCTGTCTATGGTGAGAAGAAGGTCATCTGAGGTCCTGCCTCCTCGTCCTTCTACCTCTCTGTCGGGCAGTCTCCATCCCCGCAAACTAAGGAGCTCGGAGGACATAGATAACTTAGACTTGAACGACATGGCCAGCTTGCTGCTGGACTCTCCTGGTCGATCTGGAACGAGCTCTCTTGAGACAGAGCTGGAGAGAGGACTGATAGAGGACTACCGCAGCTCGAACCTTCATACGAAGCTGAAGAGAGCCCCCTCAAGATCAACTTCAAGTCAACGGGGTAGGCGCGAGGGCACTTCGCACGTCTTTCAGACGGAAGTTGAAGTTTTGGAGGCTAGAGTCAAGCAAGTTATGAAGTCTGGTAGGATTGACTTGCAGCTTCGATATGATGGTGATCCGATGCATCTTTCCTGCAGGATGGAAGCAAGAACAAGATGAACAAACGAGCATCAGACAAATAGAAAAAAGATTGAACTCACTACAAAAGGAATCTTTCCAGACAAAAAAACGTCTAAATCAAGATATCACCGTAGCCAAGAACGAATCTCGGAGCATTCTTAGACAGAAGGTGAGATCAGGGCTGATACATTTGCTTTGCGGAATGATCCTGGTCATGACAGGTGAAGCAAGTAAAGCAAGCTCGTCAGGAGCTAAGGTTTGAGAAAGGAAAGTGCCTCATCCAACTTACGTTGAACCCTTGCAGCGATCACATCGCTCTGCTCCAGGAAGGACCAAGAAGCCGTTCAGGAGGTGGGCAACGGTCTCCCGTTCCAACGTGTCTGAAAAAGCTCTGTCTGTAGGAGGTCCCCCCGTGGACGATAGGCTGAAAAACTTGGAGAGTGAGTTGCGGGCTATTCAGGCAAAGGTCATTCAATCTTAGGCAATCGATGTTGCTGATTGCCTTTGTATCCAGAAGAAGCTGGCTTTATCACAGATCACAGCTATGAGAAGGGAGTTGTCGAGCCAAGACGCATCCCAATCCGTGATCGAGCTTCAATCGGTTCACGAGCCATCTGCGGGGCATATAGGAGATGTCGAAGAGCTATACTCGTTCCTTCATGAGAAAGCTCTCAGCTTTGCAGACTCAGGAAGAAATCAAGAAGGAGATCAGTCTCTTCACATCACCGACCTCTCTTCCGTCAAGGGAGAGCAGTCGACTGATCTGTCTAGAGCAACAGCAACAGCTTTCTCAGAAGAAGACGCGCAGTCTTGGCTACAACCTGTTCTCACTGCGAAGTCTTACCTCAGCCTCATCAAGTCGCTCGGCTTCCACTATCACATTGAGAAGGGCGCGGCACTGTTTGCCTTCTCGATGTGGGCTCGTTCGAATGCTACGGAAGGGGAAGATGTCAAGTCAGAATGGCGCCTGACTTTCTTGCAGTTCTGTGAGGTATATCAGTTGCAGTTGAGCGGTGTTGTTCTTGAGTTTCACGTGCAGTGTATCAAAGACATGCTGGAGGCATCCGAGATCAGTTCGATCGGGTCGGTGCAAGCACACGCACTGAAAGCGATGATCAAACGCATGAAGGTCTGGTGCTTATGGAGGTTCTGAGCATGAGCTTGACTTTTCACTTTCTAGGGGCGACTGAGTGGAAATTCCTCCACCCGTCCTCAACAAGAGAGAAGATCTCGGGGGAAGAGTCAGACCAAGACGTCCCATTACGCGTTCTTATCACAGCATGATTCAGCTTTCAAGGGGTCGTTGACCACGAGCAAGCTTGTCAAGCATGAAAGTACTGTCGAATGGGAGCTGTGGAAGCTGATGAAGCAATCTGGTGAGGCTGCTCGGCATGTTTGGGCCCTCTTACAAGCAGCAGGGCTCCTCGACACGGACATGGAGGGAGCAAGTGGAAGGCGGAGAAATCCATCGGATCAGCTTGCCAGGATCATCCCCACCGTCTCTTCTGCTCCCGTCTTCTCTAAGAAGAGAATCTCCGTGATGTTTGCAGAGGATGCAGAGACCGCTGACTCGTCCGACACCTCACGCAAGAGCAGCCCCAAGGTTCGCAAGACTGTCTCCGCTGCCGAGCCACTCCTCCTGACCTCATCCGTGTAGGCAAATCCCAATGGAAGAGAGGAGGATGAAACGTCCTTCCGGCCGAACCCTGAGTACTGGAGGTTGAGGCAGGTGAGCTCCATGTCAAGTTTCATGATGGACAATCAGCAAGTTGATTCCGAGGCTCTATGATCGTTCTAGTAGCCTTGGGGTCCCTCTTATACAACCTCACGCTTTCCTTCAGGAGTTCGCGTACAGAAAGACTGCAATCGACCTTGACGCTCATTAGTTCGACTCATGCACTGAGCCCGGCAAGTTGACTCATGTCACAGTGTTGTAATGTAAATTGATGTTAAATATGTTGGATTCTCACTGGCATGTCGGATTCGGGAGTGTTCCTTACCAAGTTTTCTATCGGATGATATGCTCAGAAAGCCCACAACTTGTCGCTGATGATTCCTGATTCGATCTCAGCGACTAACTTGCAGCCGGGGGCTTGGCAACCCCGGGCTCGGGCAGGGCCGCGCCACCGTCAGGCTGCTCGACCAACTTAGTAAGCCGCGCGGAAGTGAGTCTTGATAGGTAAAATCAAGTTGGTCACTCTGTCAAAGTCAAAGACTGGTCTCACTGTACCTTTGAGTAAAAGTCTCCCAGGCCACTCCAAGTGGCGGCCACCGTGACTGAAAGTTGGAGCAGGCCCGGGCCCCGCCGGGCCGCCGTTCCGTGCAAGCGGCCGGATGTAACGGTCGCAACGACATGGCAGTTTAGCGCCGCCCCACCCACTCGTACGTTCATGGCGAATCCGAGGAGGTCAGAGGAGGAAGACGAAGAGGGGAGGAAGGACAGCGATGGGGGAGAGGGCAAGCAAGGGAGGAGGGGAGGAGGCAGCACTGAAGGCTGTCGTGGCGTTGAAGAGAGGCAGACTATTGTAATGCGGAGATAGCTTCCGTGTGGTACGCATTTACAAGCCTCTCAACCAACATGGAGAGGGGCAACGAGGAAGACGACAAGGACGATGACATCTTCGGCTTCAGCACCTCCAAGAGAGTGTCCGAGGAAGCCCTGCAGCGACTGAGGAAGCAGAACGAGCTGAATGCTCGAGAGGCCTTGAAGAAACTAAGGGAGGGTGGATATGACAGGCTGCCGCGTATCAGACGGAGCGAAACGAAGGGTCCTGTGAAGCCGCTCCCTGCCACAAAACGGAAGAAGAGCGATTCGCTAAGGTCTAGCACGCCCTCTGAAGTCAGGAACGCAGCAAAGCGAGACATCTTCATTCTAGACAGGCTGAGCACTTTCGCTCAATCTCGGGCGGCATCGTCGTTTGATGGCGTCCTCTCATCTTCACAAGACCCGACAGAAGACACTTTCCAACCTGAAACTGAAGCTGTGCTGAGACTCCTGGACTGGCAGAAGGACTGCAGACGGAAGGGCCTGGATGTAAGTTTGGACTGTGGATACCTTTGGATGTGTGAATGGGAACAACAGGTTCTTCCTATCTTGACCTCTGATTGTATGTCGTTATTCGACAAGGAAGCTAGGATCATGAAGCATGCTCTCAAGAAGCACAACGTGCGCACGAGTGAGGGCCCCTGGCTTGCCTGACGTTGCTGCAGGTCATCCTGCAAGACTACCTTAGCAAGGGGGGGGGTGAGTGCTCTTCCGAAAGCTCTCGTCCTCATGATCGGATGGTAGGCAAGAAAGATGCAGCAGCCGATGGCAGCGACGTGAAGAAGGGAGGAGCAACGAATGGCTCGGAGAAGAACAAGGAAGGTTTGAAGCGATCCCTTCAAGTCAAAGGGCTGCAGGAAGAAGCCATCAGGCTTCGCAAGCAGTGCCTACATGCAGGTGCGAACTGATTGTGCTGGAGCGTGGAGGAGACGATGCTCGTATTGTGATGGTCTTGCACCCACAGCGAAGCTCGGAGGCATCCGCCGCTACTCGACAGCAGCGAGCAGTGAGAACAATTTGCTCTTCCTTGACTTGAATGCCTCGTCGATCCCTCAGGTGAGCTAGAGACAAACTTTCTTCTTCTGATTCTCTACAGAAATACAAGACACTCCTGGGAGTCCTCGCGAGCTTGCTCGAGCCCGGATCGAACTTGGAGGCTGATGAGAAGAAGGTACACTGAGCCAGAAACCATCGTCTGAGGGTGAGCAAGATTGGTAGGATGAAGGGGCGAAGTACCTTGACAAAGACGAGATACAAGTCAAGAAGATGATGATGGAGATGTCAGCCAAGGGATCCAAGGATGGTGCCAGGTGTTGTTCCTGCAGCAACCGCTCGTTTCCTTGACAAGTCGCAGGAGACTGAAGAGTGCGAGGAAGAAGCGGAAGCTCTCAAAGCAGGGAAAGGCGAGCACAAAGGTGTTGCATCCTGCTTCGAGACTCTTAGTCTGCTCACGACTGCTCCGAGCAGAGCGCGTCCTTCGACTCGCTATCCGGATCGGAATCCAAGACAGAGGCAGAGAATGTCTGTTGAGCCTTACGATCGATCTCCGCTCCATCTGAATTCTTGGCAAGGTGGATAGTGACTTCGAAGGGGTCTTGAGCCGGATTCATGCCAACTACGCGGATAAGATTCGCAACCTACCGAGCGAGAGGAACTCCCTGGAGGTGATGAATGCTCGAGGGCCCGGAGGAGCTTGACCTCCCCTACAGGCTCGCCTTGAGCAGTTGAAGAAGAAGAACGAGTTGCTCCTCCTAGGATCCCAGGGTGAGTTGGAGGACCTCTCGCTTCCTTCCTTGCAGTGACAGGATGGAACAGGAGCTCGGGGAAGAGATAGTGGGTCTCCCTACAGTCGGAGTATAAGGACGAATGTGAGGAGGGAGCAAGTGGGGCGAACGGAGCAGAACAGTGCTGCTGTCGCGGTCGACTCAGACTGGATCCAGCAAGTTCTTCTTGAGGTCTCAGAGTCGTCGGAGGACGACAGCTCGAGGCTGCAGGAGGCCAGCGTCAAGCTCGCCGACCACCTGGCGAAGTACCGGGACGAGGAGGTGTTCAAGGAGAGACTGCAGGAGGGTGAGTCAATGCTGCTCAACATCAAGAGCATGATGGAGACGCTGCACAAGACGCAGGGGAGGGAGCAGGTGGGGATGACGCAGGAGATGATCGCTAACGAGGTCAAGAAGCTGAGAAAGCATGTGGTGGTGGAGGTCAGAGAGATCTACCAGGACATCTCCAAGGCCCGTGAGCTCCTCCTCAAGGCCTCTGAGCTCGCCCTGGGCACGGAGAGTCTGCGGCAAGACGCACAGAGGCTGATCATGAACGCTGAGAGCCGGACGATAGCGCTAAGGACCTCCTTCCGAGCGAGGAACGACCTCCGACTTGACTTCCTCTCCCAGCCCCTCCAGGATTTCCTGACCGAGACCACCTCTGCTCAGACCCTGTACGATCGAGCGAGGATCGAGGCCGTGAAAGCCAAGACGGAGATGATGGAGGTGGAGGCAAGGAGGGCAAGGGAGCGAGCGGCCCGGCGGGAACGGATCTTGCAGCAAGGAGGAGCTGCTTCGTCACTTGACATGAGCCGCACGGACGAGGAGCTGTCCCTCCTGTTGGAGGATGAGAGGCACCTGCTGAACGCTCTGCTGGAGGAGGTGGTGGAGATCAACGAATCGATCGACCAGGCCTACGAGAAGCTCGAGAGCACGAAGAGCGCAGAGGATAGCGAGATGGGAAGAGCTGCCGACATGGCGGAACGAGCTCAGAAGCAGCTGGAGGACGCCTTGTACCGCATGAAGGTCTACAGGAAGCAGCTTTTCAGCGACAAGGTGAAGCCCATTCGCCATGCCCTCCCCGTCCACCTCCGCAACATCATGAGCGCCAAGTTTCCGATGCTGCAGCTGTGGAGGGAGGGGCTGACGGAGCTGACGGTGTGCGAAGCCATCTACGGCATGGAGGCCGTGGACGGCAAGATCAACGAAGCCAAGAGCCTCATCGATGAGGTGGAGGCTGGACGTGTCGGGTCAGAGCGCGAGGCTCAGGCCATCGAGCTCCTCCAAGGCGCCATAGCTGATGGGGTGATAGTGAAGGAGAAGGTGCTGGCCAGCATGCTGGACAAGGGGATCGGAGGGCAGGAGCTGAAGTTGCGGCGGTTCCCCCGCCATGTCCAGAACCTGATCGTAGCGGAAGAGCCTCTGCTCGTGTTGTGGGAAAAGGGCTTGATCGACCCCCAGATCTGCCTGTGGCTGGACAGGATGAGCGAAGTCCTGAAGGTGTACAGGAAGTCACGGGAGATGGAGGTGGAGCTGGAGGGGGTCGGGGAGAGCGAGGGCAAAGTGCTCCTGCGTCGTATTGATGAGCTGCAACACAAGGCAGACGAGCAGGTCAACAAGCTGAGGGAGGAGTTGGCACGTGGGGTGAGGCAGGGGTTGCTGAAGAGTCGCCTCCCTCCCCACCTGCTCGTCCTGCTCAAGGACCACCGCCCTGGAGCGCTCCTGTTCCGAGAGGGGAAGCTCGACCCGACCATGGCCATCTACGAGAGGCACGTGAAGAAGCTGATGAAGGAGCGGAGGCTGACGGCGGAGCAGCGGTGGCGGGCGAGGAGGATGATGGATCAGCAGAACAGGCTGAATGCAATCAAGGACGCGGACGAGCGGGACGCGCGCGCGCTGGAGGAGCTGCTCCGCATCCGCGCCAGGATCTACATGGGGCAGATGCAGGCGAGCGAACTTTCGCACACGATGCGCGCGGCGATCGGGAGGGTGGAGGAGGAGATGGTGGACGGAACCATCTCCGAGGAGATGTTTGACGTCGCTCTGGGCGGCCTCGGCATCTCGCGGGAGCTGATAAACCGTCTGAGGAAGAGCACGCTGCGGCACAAGCAGAGGATCGTCCGAAGGGCGGAGGTGGAGTGGGAGGAGTCGCTGGGGCTGCCGGCGGCGCTGCTTCCTGCCCCTGCTGTTGGGTTGCCGTACCTGGGAGTGGACAGCTCGCCGATGAGGAGGCAGGAGAAGGAGGACACGCTGCTGAGCGAGAGCTTCAAGGGGGAGATCGGGATGGAGCTTTCGCTCCCTGCCACAGTGAAATGGATCGAGTTCCTGGAGGGAAATGAAGTCCCTGAAGGCTTCACGCAGTTCCCAGTGCTGGACGACGTCCATCCAAAGTGAGGGAGGAGGAGACGGGGGGAGGAGACGGAGGAAGGGAGGCGAGGGAGGGAGGGAGGATGATGAAGTGAAGGGGGAGAAGCTGGGAGGAAGTGGTTGCTTCTGCTATGTTGGTGTTCGGAGAGCAGCTCTGACGAGCAGCTGCATGGTGGCAGGGGTTCCGCGGGAGATGAGACGGTCCTGGAGGAGTTCACCGACGACGAAGGGCCCTCGGACGCTGGGATGACGGAGACAGATGTTCATGTGGGTTCTGCTCTTGCTGCCAGAGGGCGACAGGTGACGATCATGGCAGGATCTGGACGAGGGGCCGTACAAGATGTGATGATGAAGTGTGCCTGTGTTGCTGTCTTCACTGACTTGCGGGGGGCCTGGTGTAGACGACAGAAGGTGTACGACTCGGACGACGACGACCTGCCGGACAGGCTCCCGAAGAGAGAAAAGAAGAAGAGCAACGCCAAAGGGTAAAGCAGCGATCATCTGCACCTTGAACGAGAAGCAGCGAGCTTTCTGAACCTTCTTTCTTGTCTCTTTGAACCTTGATAGAGTAATGGTGGACGAAGAGTACGTACCACCTCCCCCCCCCCCCTGCTGACTTCCTGTCTGCGCAACTTGTCAAAGACAAGCTCTGCAGACGGGCTTGTCGCTGCTTTGCCTCGATGCTTGTGTCTCCTCCTGCTGCGCGCAGTTGCTTTCATTTCGTCCTCTTGACTTTGGTGAACTTTGAAGGAGACTGCAAGGGAAAGCTAGGTTGGGGATCCCCATCGAGACGAGGCGGCTGATCACGGAGCGGGTGATAGAAGGAAAAATCAGCCTCAAGATCGACATCAGCGGGCTGGATCTGCCCTACATACCCAAACAGGTCAGGGAGCAGGGAGGGTGTGACGTAGGAGGGAGAGTGACGCGGCCTGCCAGGTGCTGGACTGCCTGCATGTGGAGCATCTGATAGCAGACCGAAATCTGCTGGACGAGATCGACCCCCTGATGGGCAGGATGCAGCGGCTCAAGTCACTGAGCCTGTCCTCCAACAGGATCGAGTCCCCCATCCCCGTCAGCCTGTGGGAGCTCAACGTGCTCAAGACCCTCCAGCTTGACCACAACCAGCTCGACGACATCCCACCTGAGATCGAGCAGCTGTCGAGCCTGACCAAGTTGAGGGTGGACTGCAACAACCTGGAGGCTCTCCCTGAGACGCTGGGGCAGCGGACTACCCTCAAGTACCTGTCTGTGGATCAGAACAACCTGTCGGACATCCCGGCCTCCTTCAAGTCGGCCCAGTCCCTGGCCACATTCACCTTGTCCAGGAACGCGTTCTCCTTCGTCCCTGAGTGCATCTTCAGCCTTGCCAACCTCAAGGTCCTCCACTTCCACCACAACCGCATCCCCGAGGTCCCGCAGCTGATCGAGAGGCTGAAGAAGCTGACGGACATCAACTTCGGGGCCAACCTCCTCACTGAGATCCCTCCGGCACTCAGCCGGCTCGTCAGCCTGGAGAAGGTTGACTTCTCCAAGAACGAGATCAAGAAGCTGCAGCCGGGGGTCAGGAAGCTGACGAGACTCAAGACTCTCTCCCTCTCCCACAACCTCTTCCTCGAGCTCCCCGAGGAGCTCTCCTCCTGCGTCCTCCTCCAGAAGCTCTCCATCAACGCCAACAGGATCCAGTTTCTCCCTGTCGACATCACGAGGCTCGCCCAGCTTCAGATCCTTGACCTTCGCGACAACGTCTTCACCGCGCTGGCGCCGCAGCTAGGGAGGCTGAGCAGCATCGTCGAGCTCCGCGTGGAGGGCAACGACGTCAAGACTCCTCCTGCCTACATCTGCGACTTAGGGACGAAGGCGATGCTGAGGTACCTGGACAGGGTAGACGCGGCGATCTTGACGGGGAGCCTGGACCTGACGAACCTCTCGGTTCCTCCTGACCGCGTCCTGGTTCAGAAGGGATACACCAAGGGCAGGAAGACGGTCAAGGACAAGTTCAAGGTCGTGCCAGAGGTTCCTGTCTTCCTCAGGACGTTCGAGTTCCCCCATGGAGACTGGACGGGGATGGGGGAGATGAGGAGGGAGAGCCTGAGAGCTCTGAACCTTGCCAACAACGGGATCAAGTCACTGCTCGGCTTCGAGCTCTCGGGTGACGCCAGTCAGTGCCTCGTTCCCCATGCTCTCCACCTCGGTCGCGTCCCCGACTGGGCATGGCAGCTTGACCCGCTCTCGCAGCTGCAAGAGCTGCGGCTGGAGGGCAACCGGCTGACTTGTCTGCCACCCGAAGTTCACTTCCTAACCTCCCTCACCTACCTCGACCTCTCCAACAACGCCATCGAGGAGCTGGACGGGGAGTCGCTGGGGAGGCTCACCAACCTGACGCACCTTAGCCTGAGGAACAACCCCAAGGTCAGGAGGATCCCGGACGAAGTCGGACTGTTCTCGAAGCTCTCCTTTCTCGACGTCATGAACTGCGTCCTCTGGTCTCCCCCTCCTGCCATCGTCCAACGAGGCTGCCGGCCCATCGTGGAGTACCTTGGGAAGCTCTACCATGCTAGGAGGGAGTTCGTGCTGGATGTGCGCGGCAGCAACTTGCTGTCCGTGCCTCTCGACATCTCGGAGAAGGGCATGATCACAGATCTTTGCCTGTCCTCCAACCATCTCACTGTCCTCCCCCCGGCCATGAGCAACATGACAGGGCTGACGAGGTTGCGGGTCGACCACAACTACCTCGGCCTGCTCCCCGACTCCCTCACCTCCCTCACCTCCCTGACGGAGCTGGGGGCCAATTTCAACCTCCTGCGACATGTCCTCCAGACTCCCGACAAGATCCTCTCCTTCCCGAAGCTGCGCGTCTGCGAGCTCTGCAACAACCTGATCCGAAGCATCCCGGTCGCCCTGTGCAGACTGTTGGACATGGAGAGGCTGGACTTGAGCTCGAACTCTCTGACGACGGTGCCGTTGGAGCTCTGCAGGCTGACGAATCTGCGGCGTCTGAACCTGAAGAAGAACATCCTGCGGTCCCCGCTCTTCGACCTCACCCTTACAGACGATATTGGAGTTCTCCTTGAGTTCCTGCGCACCTGCCTGAACGCTAGGGGGGAGGAGGAGGAGGGGCTGGTCGGCACTCGATGGCTGGATCTCTCCCACCGACCGTATAAGCTGCTGCCCAAGGAGGTTCTGAGCATAACAGCGCTGACGGCGCTCAAGCTGAAAGGGATGGGGATGGAGATGCTGAGCGAAGGCGTCTCGGCACTGCGGGAGCTGGTGCTGGTTGACCTGAGCAGCAACTTCCTGCTGGGCCTCCCGGACTCGTTCGCTGCTCTGACTCGCCTGCGGCAGCTCGACCTCTCGCACAACTTCTTCAAGCGGATGCCCTACAGCCTCGGGTCCCTCTCCCTCCTCCAGTCCCTCCACATGCGGAACAACCAGCTCACTGTCATCTTTCCGGACGTGCGAGACTTGACGGCCCTGGCGGAGCTTGACTTGAGCTGCAACTGTCTGCGGCAGATCAGCGGGCTGGTCACTTGCTTGACCAATCTCGAGACTCTGGACCTCTCGAACAACCTCATCAACTTCGTCCCTCCCTCCATGTGCTCCCTGACCAACGTCAGGAGGCTCTCCCTGCGCAACAACTACATCACCGAGCTTCCTTGCGAGCTCCATGAGCTGGCGCGAGGGAGGATCGTGACGCTCGACGTAGAGGACAACGGGCTCCGCAGCCCTCCCCCGGAGATTCAACGGCAGGGCCTCTTCTCCATGCTCGAGTACCTCTTCAGGCTCCACCAGGCGCAGCAGACTGCAGTGCTAGACCTCAGCGACCTCAACATCACCTACGTCTCGGCTGACGTCATGCAGTTTGCGGGCACGGGGACCCTGCGGAACGGGCTCAAGTCGCTGCTGCTGGATGGGAACAGCATCGCCTCCCTCCCGACCTACCTGAGGGGCCTGACCAGCCTCACCCACCTCAGCCTTCAGGGCTGCAACATCTCTCGCCTGCCCTACTGGCTCGGGGATCTCCAGCTCCTCCTGCGCCTCGACCTTGCGGGCAACGACATCGTCTCCCCTCCCCCCGAGATCCTCAGCCGAGGGGTCAGCGCCATCGTGCGGTACATGCGGGAGATGGACAGCGCGTGGTGGACGCGGGAGCTGGACATCAGCGGTCAGAGGTTCAGCGCCGTCCCCCTTGAAGTCTGCGAGATCGACTCGCTGACCTCCCTCTCTCTCCACTCACAGAGCTTCAGCTTCATCCCTGAGGAGATCGGCAGGCTTACGTCCTTGACCTTCCTCAACCTGCAGCACTGCTCCCTCGTCGAGCTCCCCGCGGGTGTCGGGCTGCTCCTCAACCTGAAGCAGCTCATCCTCAACAACAACAGGCTCCTCCTCCTCCCCCAGGAGATCGGCAGCTGCACCAGCCTGACGCACCTCCGGCTGCACGAGAACCTCCTCGAGGAAGTTCCCAAGGCCATCGGGCGCCTGACGCTGATGCAAGACCTCCGGCTCTTCAACAACAACATCCTCCAGCTCCCCGTCGAGCTGGGCTTCATGAAGTACCTCCCCTCCTTCCGCATCTCCTCCAACCAGCTCGCCTCTCTGCCCATCGGCATCGGAGGCCTCGAGTCGCTGACCGACCTTCTCCTCTCTGACAACTTCCTGGAGTTCCTCCCTCCGCAGATCGGACTCCTCACCAGCATTACCCGCCTCCGCGCCTCCTCCAACCGCCTGCAGGAGCTGCCAGCAGAGCTCGGGAACCTGAGCAGCATGACGGAGCTCGGGGTCTCCAACAACCAGCTCACCCAGCTGCCTCCTATCGGGCATCTCACCGCCCTCCGAACCCTCGTCGTCGCCAACAACCCGCTCCTGTTCCCTCCCGACGCCGTCGTGAGGAAGGGAACGCTGGCCGTCATCAACTACCTCAAGGTCTTTCACGACGCCGGAGGGGCCCCGATGGAGCTGGTGGAGAGGGGGGAAGAGAGCGTCTCGTCCTTCCACGCGCTAGTGGAGGAGGGAGTGGCGACCGGGAGCCTCTCGCTGCGCGCGAAGCTCCTGCTCGAGGTGCCCGACATGCTCGCGGAGCACCTGCCAAGGATGGAGCACGTGAACCTGGAGAGCAACAGGATCTCCGAGCTGCCGCCCCAGCTGCTGGCCAGCATGACCAACCTGCGCACCCTCAACGTCTCCTACAACCAGATCGGCCGCATCAGCGACAACGTCTCCCTCCTCACCCGCCTGGAGCTCCTGGACGCGAGGTACAACATGCTGACATCCTTCCCGCCCTCCCTCGCGCACCTCAGCCTCCTCAAGCTCTTCCTGAACAGCAACGAGCTCCGCAGCCTCCCGGCCTGCATCAGCTCCCTCCACTCCCTCCTCCTCTTCTCCGCAGCCAACAACACCATCAGGGACATCGCCGGCTCAGCCTTCCGCGGGCTGACGAGGCTGGAGGAGCTGTACCTGCAGCAGAACGATCTGCGCGAGCTGCCCGACATGTTCCATGACCTGGTGGCCCTTAGGGTACTGGACGTCAGCTTCAACCATCTCTTCTCCCTCCCCGCCAGCATCGCCAAGGCTTCCCGCCTCTCCTACCTCTCCCTCGCTTACAACGACCTCGAGACCTCCTCCCTCGTCTTCGACGTCCTGGACAAGCTGGAGCACGTGAACCTGACCTCCAACAGGCTCTTGGGCATACCGCACACGTTTGTCCACCTGAAGCTGCTCTCCTCCCTCCTCCTTGACGGGAACTTGTTCGAGCTGGACGCGGCGAGCAGGTCCCTGAAGACGTGGGAGACGACGCAGAGGTGGCTGAAGATGAACCATGCGGTGTGGGCTAAGGCGAACGCTGAGCAGCAGACAAGCTTCCTGCTGAGGAGGGAGAGGAGGGAGAAGAGGAACTGAAGAGAGGAAGGAGGAGAGAAAGGGTGAGGATGAAAGGAAACAGATGGGTGAAGGAGCAAGGAAGGAAGGAGCGGAGAATGGTCGGGGGGTTGTTTTTAGGCGAGTCGTAGCGTGTATTTTAGTCTGGAAGTTTTCTCATTACATCAGAAATGTCTGTTGGCTTCGCCATGAGCAGCAGCTGCTCCTCCTCCTCCTCCTCCTCCTCCTCCTCCTCCTCCTCCTCCTCCTCCTCCTCCTCCTCCTCCCCTTCACTTCTTCTTCTTCGCCTCCTTCTCTGCCCACCCGATGGACGTGATCTTGGAAGCGACGCCTGAAGGAGAGTGAGCACGAAAAGGCAGAGAGAGAGGAGCGACAAGAAGGAGAGGGAAGGCACCGGAGCACGAGGAGAGAAAGTGGCAGTGCGAAGTGAGGAGGGGGAGGCGAGAAAGGACAAAGCAAAGTGGGAAGGAAAGATGGGAAGGGGCAGGCAAGGGAGCAAGAAGGATGCAGGAGGAGGAAGGGAGAGGAAGTTCCAGGCACCTCCGACGTGCATGCGGTTCAGCTCTGGGGCGTCTGCTCGCTCGTTGCGACTGTAAGGCGAGTCAGCTAACGTTCGAGAGCAAGAGAAGGGGAAGAACGGGATGGAGGAGAGGGAGGGAGGAGAAGAGTAGAGAGGGAGGGTGGGAGATTGAGATGGGGAGATGCACGGGTAGACGAAGAGAGAGAGAGGGAGAGGGAACAGGGAGGGGGAGGGAGGGAGGGAGGGAGGGAAGGAGGGAGGGAGGGAGGGAAAGGCAGGCAGGCAGGCTCACCCAGCTTTGTCGCCCCTCTTGTGTTCGATACCGACCTGCAACGTGTCATTCCCAGCTACTGCAGCAGAGAAAAAGGAGTAGAACCTTGATGAGACGATCGCGCAATTCACGATTCCTCTCCTTGGAGCTCTCAAGCCTCTCCTCCACATCGATCTTGCTCTCGGGCGCCTGATTGGATGCTCACGATCCCATCGAGCTCTTCTCTTCCTCCTTCCCCCTCCTCTGTTCTGCTCTGCTCTGCTCTGCTGCTCTGCTCTAGGCCAACGCCGCCAACTCACCATAGTGAAGTCAAAGAGCATGGGACGAGGAACAGAAGCGCCGTAGCTGACAGGCGTCAGCCCTGAGAAAAGGAGGAGGAGGAGGGGAGCACCGGAAGCCGTATTCTCCCTTCGCCGCCTTCTCTCCCTTCGCGTTGATGTTGGCTGGCATCTTTTCCCACTCCCTGCTCCTCAGTCAGCTTCCCTCTACTCGTACCTCCCCCTCCTTCCAACTCCCAATCTCCCCTCACCATCCCATCTTTGTCCTCCCCCTCCTTCCCTTTTCCTTGCTCTCCCCTTCTCTCTCCTCCCTCCTCCCTCCTCCCTCCTCCCTCCTCCTTCCCCTCTCACCTGTTCGCCTTGGGGATGTGAGGCATAACGTGCGGCTCGTCGTCCTCGTCCTGCTGGTCTGCCGTGTGCTTGTAGCTGGGCGACTCGTCAGCTCCACCCGACCCCGCGCGAGAGAGGAGCGTCACCCTTCTGCCTTCTTGTAGACCAGGCGCGACCACTTGGCTCTCACCTTCAAGTTCAAGTCAACTCTATCTCGGACCCTCCTCCTCCTCTTCCTCCTCCTCCTTGATCTTCCACTTCCTCTTCCTCTTCCTCTTCCTCTTCCTCTTCCTCTTCCTCTTCCTTCTTCTTCTCCTCCTCCCCTCTCCCTCTTACTCCCCTCCTCTTAGCAATCCTCCCAACCTTCCTTCCTGATCCTTGAATCCTCCTCCTCCTCCTCACCTTCTGCGCTAGTCTGCACGCTTCGCAAGACATGTCATCCTTAAACGCGTTGGTGATGAAGCGGACGGAGCGCGCGATCTCACTGTCAAGCAGCTGTTGACAGCACTTCAGAGCAGGAACATAACCTCCCGAGCTCACAAATTGCATGTTGTCAGTAGTGAACATCTTGCCGTCCGTTCCTGTCCTGCCAGACTCCAGCGGGAGCTTCAACAACAGCTGGCAGACCTGGACCAGGAGCAGTCAGCCCAGCACCTCCAGCACCTCCAGCTGCCACCTCAGCCAGCAGCTTCTTGTTCGGCAAGCTGGAAGCGCGGTCCTTGAAGGAGCCGTCCTTGAGCGGGTCCAGCCACAGCTTCATGCTCTTGAGGATCTGAGAACGCAGAGTCAAGCGAAGGTCAAGCAGGTGCAGAGGTCTTACGCCGAGCTCGATGTACATCTGCTGCTTGCGGCTCTTGGAGATTTCCTCCACGAGCTTGGGAAGCAACTCCATCTTCTTCATTGCCGTCTGCCTCCTCTTGTACGCTTCCTGCATTCACGGCGATCGTCAGATGCCAACATGCCACCGTAGTCCCACAATCGCACCATGTCATCGAGCGCAGCGTTCTTGAGGTCGTTGATGAACTTCTTCATCTGCTCCTTCTCCTTCTCCATCAGCTCCTTCTGGTCGCGTTTGCCAAGACGCTTGCCCTTCAACTTTGAGCTCGTGACTGCCTCGCCCGTCTCGGTATCGACGACGTCCCCTCTGTTGATCGCGTCCTCCTCGTCATCATCGCTGTCCTGGTAAGTGGGGGGCTCGTCTGGAGCATTGTCGCCACTGTCCTCGTCCGACTTGTCCCTCCTGGTCCTCTTGTGCTTTCCTTGGCCAGAGCTCTTGTGCGATTTGCGTTTCGTTCCCTCCCCGTCATCGCCGGAATCAGAATGGTCGCTGTGGAGGAGAGCAGCGTGAGTGCTGGGATGACAGAGAGATGCGAGAGTACCTGTCAGAGCTCTTCCTCTTTGACTTCTTCGTTGGCTTCTTCTGTTACAACACATTACAACGAAAAGCAAATCCAACTCCGCCCCCACCCTCGATTCAAAGTCGTCGTCATCGTCATCGTCGTCGTCGTTCTCTCCAAACACTTGTGCCTCATCTAGTTTCTCGTCTTCATTATCCTTGTCCTCTTCCTTGTCGCTTTCCTCCACGTCCTTCTTCTCAGCCCTGTCCTGCTCTTCCTGGTCACTGCCGTCGCTCTGCCTCGATCGTGTTTCTTCCTGTGGCTAGTTGGTCAGTGTTCAGTCAAGCCATCAAATCCTAAGTATGCTGTTTCCCATCAACTCATTCACACTGGTAGAAAGAAGCTTTCTCCTCCGAGCCAGCACAACATTTGCCCGCGTTTCATCTCCAAGAAACCCACGCACGTGTCCGTGCAACAGCCAAGACTGAACAAAGTGCTCTCCCACATGTCACTGCGTGCCTTGCCCATAAAGATCTCCCTCCTCTCACTTCTTCCCTTGCTCTCTCTCGCTCTCGCTCTCGCTCTCTCCCTTGCTCCCTCCCCCCATCCTCTCCCATCCTTTACCTGATCGCTCCCGTCCGACATGCTTCGCCGGCCGAGGTACGGGTTGGTTTACGCAAGTATATCAGCCGAGCCCCCCTCGCTTCATGATGACCACCGTGACTGGCATTGTTTTGCCTCACTGTCAGTAGTCCGGGCCGGGCGGCCCGGCCCCGGACTAGGCATGAGGCAAAACAGTCACCCCGGCCGACGGGCCCAGCCGCTCAGTCACGGGCCCGGCCCAGTGACGGCGCCCTGGCAGAGTCCGGGCCGCGGGGGGCGGGGGGCGGAATGATCGGATCATACTCCGAGGCACAGTCACCGCCGGTGACGGGCGCCCGGGGCGGCGCCGGGCGCCCGTCACGGCCCAGTGCCACGGTCCCCGGGCAACCTGCCAGTGCGGTCCGGGTCCGGGCGCCCGGCGGCGGCGCGCAGCGCCCGGCCCGGTGCCCCCCGGCCCGGTGCCCCCCGGCCCGGGCCCGGCCGATCCGAGCTCCGGGCGGCCGATCGCCGAGCCGCTTCAGAGTCACAGGCTGGCCGGGCAGTCCGAGTCACTGGGGTCCGACTCCGACCGACACTACTACTGATTGGACTAGTCACGGTGACTGCCGAAGTGTACTGCCGTCGTTACAATTACTATCAAAGCTCCGTATCTAGTCACAGGATCGGGTACATGATACCGTTCTGAACTTGCCGCTACTTCTTGGCTGACATCATCTTCAGGTACTCCGGTTCGACGCAGAGGTTGCGGCCTGTAGCACAAGACATGGAAGGTTGAAGTCAGTGCGGCAGTAGAAGCGGCGCCATGCAGAGACTGCAGCATCACCAGACTCGCAGAACAGCCGTATCCTCTCAGTCCTCTTGTTGACTTCACCGCAGACGTGGAAGTCTACAAGATTCCCTTTCTTCTTCTCCTCCTCGTCACTGCAACGACAACGATCACATCCCCATGATCCCCTCCCCCCTCCTCGCTCCCTCCACCTGCTGCATGGATGCCCAACGATCCCGATCAACCTCACATAAAGGTCCACCGCTTCGTTGTCTCGCACTCTTGCCCAGTCCACGACCCTCATGGTGGACGCGGAGACTTCCTTGTTCAAGGGCAAGACGCGCTCCGAGCCGATCTTCATGCCTTGAACCATCGTCTCAACTGCACAGGTCCCTGTCACATTAGCACAAGGTGTACCAACACATCAGGGCAGCGATTGAGACAAAAACAAAGGAGGGGGGGGACCGGGAAAAGCAAGCGCATACTCACGCTCTTTGCCCAGGTCACCCTTTCCCAGCTCGTATCGTTCAATCAGGCCAACCTTGCGGCTCACGTCTGTTCTTGTGCCCCGTTCAATGGCCTCAACCTTCAGTCGCACTGTATCTCCCGCCTTCGGCGTCATACCGATCCTTAAATGCAGCTGAGGAAAAATTACAGAATGAAAGCGGCTACATACCCGTCCTTGAGCGATTCGAAACGGAATCCACTAGGATCCACAGCATACTGAGTTGCTGCGTCGGTCTGGCTGTTGGCCATAGCCTGCTTCGAGAAAGACATCTGTCCTCCCAGCGCTGACAGCGAAAGAAACATGACTTTCAGCCATGCTTCGCGTCTGGGAAACCTTCTTTCAGTTTGCTGCATGCGAAGCGCCGAGAGTGGGCGGAGGACAGAGCGAGGAGAGGAGACGGAGCATGGGACATCACAGCATGTCTGTTGGGAAAGACGGGGCAGCGCGGCGCCTACAAACGCCATGGCACTTGGCGATGCTTCCGGTATGGGGTGCATGGTGAAGGCTCCTGGGGGGCAGAAACTTGCAAGGCCAAGTGATTCAGCTGATGCCTTCAATTATGTGATGAGGGGAGCTTGATTTACAGTACCAGTACCGAAAAATAGTTTTAAATGTGCTTTTGAAGCTACGACGAGACTCTCAAAAAGGTTTTAGTATTCGTTAAAACGTTTTGAGGAGAAGGTTTAAAATTTGGTTGTATAAAGGCTCGATGCCGTCATCAGTTTTGGGGTGGGCATGGAGCTAATATCAGGGGTGGGTGGTTGAAATTCAGGGGTAGTCCGCAATTGGGGTATGTTTTATGCTGGTAGGGGTGTTAAAAGAATGAAAAGAACCCCTCCTTTACAAACAGAGATTCCCTTCTTTTTATGGGTAGGGAGGATAAAATTGAGGAATCCCGGTACGGGTCTTTGAAGTACAGTGGGGTAGGGCAGAAGATGGAGGGGTACAGGATACCACAAATGTGTGGTCAGACCTCGACATGGGCGGAGGGTTTATTAGTCAGAGGCAGCAGGATGGAGGGGAGGGGAGGAGAGGAGAGGAGAGGAGAGGAGAGGAGAGAGGTCGAAAAGGAAAGAGAAGGCGGAAGAAGAGAATGTGGAATTCTTGAGTTTTCCTCCTTCCTTTCGTTGGATTTCCCCCATTGAAACACTGGTCCCAATCACAGCACAATTCAGAATCATGGGTTAAGGGTATGTGTTCTCAAGTTGCGATTCCTGCATTGTCCAGGCTGATGCTTGTCTCCTTGGCATACATTCTATGTTGATCGAGCTGTGTGATAGAGATCGCAGCGCCAATAACACAAATCCTCTTGAAACCTCAACTTTGGAGTTTGTTGTACCCGATGCCCCTCAACACCGTAACCGCGCTCTCTCTCCCCGTTCCCCGTCCCAGCCGAATGTCCTGACCTCTCGCGCAGGTCTCGAGTGCGACATGGCGTTCCAGGCTTCACGAGCGCTCTTTGAACAACGGTCCAACGAAACCCCAGGTGCTCCTGCGACCAAGAAGGCAGGAGACAGCAAGTCCGGTGTCCACGTGCTTGCTCTGGATCCGAACAGCAAGCGCCCTTGCGCCCTCAGCTGCATCGCAGTGAGCCATGACGGGAGATTCTTTGCGTACTGCCCGCAGACAAGCAAGGTCCTCGTCTCAGAGTACAAGGACGGGGAATTCAGGCTGGTGAAGGAGCTCGCGCAGCACGACCAGCTCGTCACTTCGATAGAGTTTGCGCCGTCGTCATACAACCTGCTGACGTGCTCGCAAGACAGGAACGCGTACGTGTGGGACTTTGGCAAGGACAACGAGTGGAACCCGACTCTGGTGCACCTCAGAATACACAGAGCCGCCACTTACTGCAAGTGGTCGTGGGATGGCAAGAAGTTTGCAGTCTGCAGCGGGCAAAAGTGCATCTCCGTGTGCTACTATGAGGAGGAAAACAACTGGTGGGTGAGCAAGCTGATTGAAGACTTCGACTCTACGGTGAGCTGCGTGTGCTGGCACAAGTCCAACACGTACCTGGCGGCTGGGTCCATGGATGGTGCCGTCCGCCTCTTCACGGCAGCAGTGAAGGGGGTGGACGACAAACCGACGCAGCTGTTCGGGCCAGACGTGAGCTTCAAGAAGATCGGGCAGATGATCTGCAAGATCGAGACGAACTCGTGGGTCCACGACATTTGCTTCTCCCCTACTTTTGATTCCATCGCCTTCGTTACCCATGATTCCTCCATTAGCTTCCTTCCCATCCAGGAGGGTGTCATACCGCAGCAGGAGCAACTTGAGCGTATCAGGTGCTCGGGCCTCCCGCACCTGCGCATGATGTTCCTCTCCCACAATCGAGTGCTGGCGGCCGGGCATGATTGCAACCCGACTGTGTACGCGAAGGAGGGGAAGGGATGGGTGGAGAAGAAGAAGCTCGATCAAGCGACGGAGATCGTTAGCGAGAGCTCCAGCTCCGCTAGAGGAGCAGCTTTCAAGAAGTTCGAGAGTTCGTCTTCTTTGGGCAACGACGCGAATGGAGGATCGAAAGGCACAACGGTCACAACCGTCCACCATGTGAGTCCTTCCTTTCGTGTGGGATAGCTTCTGACAGTTGTCTTTCTTTCTTCCCCTTACGCCTCTTTTGCAGACATGCATTACTGGCCTCGCCTCCTGCTCTTCTTGGTACAACGGGAACACGTGCACCAAGGTTGTCTCGGTCGGCATGGATGGGAAGCTGAAGTTCTGGGATCTTGCAAGCTTGGAGGATTCGTTCTCGAAGATGTCTCTGTAGAGATGGAAGGGATGAACCGCCTCTGCACAAGGAGTGGAGCTGCTGATGTGACGAGCTGTGAAGTGGACTTGTGACATTCATGTCATGATGACGTCATCGGCTCGACGATCGGTGTGGGAAGGGGGGTGGCTGTCTAAACATTTAAAGGAAAAGGAAACAATAACAAACTTGAAGGGCTGAGTCGCGCACGCAAGCTGAGAGTGTGAATGAGGCCAACGATCGCCCGAGTGTCAAACTAGTTGAAGCTCGTCAATGCCGTCATCCACTCTGTGATGGGCGGCTGATCGCTGTTAGCTCCGATTTCCCTGCTCCATACCATCAGCAACACGCGCTCAAGCACGTCAGCCAAGGTGCCTTTACCTCACAACAATCTTGGTTGGACTTGAGCTGGCGAACCTGCCCCAGCAAACGTCATCGCCGGCTTGCTGGACGCAAGGGGTCGAATGAGTACCAGGATTTTGACTTGGGGTACAGCAAGATCGTCAAGGAAGAACCTTCATCCACTGCCAAGTCCACCCTGCATCATGTCAGACGGACAGGAGGTCTCGAGCATGCAGGACTTGTAGGATGGGAGGAAGAAAGAGGCCTCGGGGCTGTAAGCATCGCGGGATTGGAAATAATACAGACAGCCAGACTGGGTGAGGACGAAGAATTGCCTGCAAAGACCGTGTGAGGGACGTCGGCAGCCGCATCACAACATCTGACTTCTTCCAGTTGAAACTCAACATGGAGCCCTGACGTAACAAGTGGCCCTGACATAGAACGTTCTGATCCCCGCCGTTGGCCATACAGTCGCCCCTGCTTGCAGACAAGCATCAGCAAGGCTGCGAGGTGGCATGCGGATAACCTTCGCTCTTCGTAGAGCGCAATCTCAGACAAGACGGAATGCCACTTTCTCCAATCTGAGGATCATCATCATTCACCAGCGAGTAAGAAGTGAGGAAAACTGAGGAACCAGTACTGATGGACGGGTTCAGCCCTGATGCAACCTTCTCGGTGCCTAAAAATGCTTTCCTGCAAGGAACACATCACTCAACCGTCAGAAACATGCTCCTAGCGTACCAATCCGACTTGTCGTCGATGGTCTTGATGGTTCTTGACGACGCCTGCCATACCCATTCCAACTCTTGACAAGAAGGTTTCAGCAGCAGCGCGAGCAGACCTCAATGGCTAGATCGATCTTTCCGACTGATGCCGATTGACATTGTATGTATTGTGAGATCACTGTCACCATTCGTCATGACGGGCCATCCCTTTTCGCGACGACTTTTACCTTCCCCAATCTTCTGCGACAGTTCGAGCTGCACAGACGTCATACATGAGACAGGAAGTGACCGACATGAGCTCTGACTTGTACCTCAGCGACTTCAGCATCTTTCCAGATCGACAGAGCCTGTCAACAGAAAGTTACTGCACGCAACGTGGAGGGGGCGACAACAACCTTCTTGCAGTACTCCTCGCTTGCGGCTCGCTCTTCTCTCCTGGCAGCCGCCTGCACTGATGTCAGACGAGAGCTCATCCGTGTCTCCCCATCGCCTGCTGCACGTGCAGGAGCCACAAGTCCGTCACTGACTCCCCTGCCGTCGCAGCAATCTGCAAGCCTGAGTCATCGCCCCCAGAAGAACAGCCCCAATCAGCTACCGGGTCACTGGCTGATTGAACCGCCTTCGCTCGCGACTCGAGCAGATCTCGTGCCTTCTCTACCCTTGAGTCGGAGGATCAGGGAGGTCAAGGATACACATGCTCCGCTGCTCACCTCTCGAAGATCTTCATGATCTCCCCCTCCAGGTTTGCCCTGACCGTCGATGCTTCCGTCAGGCTGGCACGTACGGATGCAGATGAAGAGGCGCAACCTAGCTTTCTTCGCCAAACGGTCCAGCTCCTTCCCCTTTGTGTTGTCAAGGTTCCTAAGGCTGCCGTCAGAGGAGCAGCCGCCCTGCTGCCTCTCCCTCCTCACCTCAAGGAGTTGGCAATCTCGTCATGGTGTTGAGCCAGCTGAGGTCACGATCAGCCCCTTGCCATCTCGCAGAGCCTCTCGGTCGCTCTCACCTGCTCCGTGAGGTCTACAAAGCACTGAGACCCCACTGCCTTGAGAGTGTCAGCCTTGCCCTTGTCGTTGGTCTTGGGCGCGTTGCTCTGCCATCTCCGAGGTAAAGAATTCTCACTAATTGAGGGCGACGCCATACCTCCGGGCCCGGGTAAAACTGTATGGGATGAACTGACGGCAAGACTTGTTTCCTTATCCTTTGCGCGTTCTGCTTCTCAGCCTCGGCTTCGTGAGTGAATGGTCAGCCTGGTCTCGACAGGAGGTGATAAATACCAAGGACCTTGATGTTGTTCCGGATGGTGTCAACAGTAGATGTCCAGCTCATCACTCTCAGCAGAAGCTGTTCAAAGATCATAACCACATGTCAGGAACGATTGTCCATGTCGCGCAGGGAGACATGCAGCAAGCACCACAAGACAGTAAGGGTATCTGGCCAGCTGTGCAACAAGGCATGCAGGCAGACAGGCAGCACGATCAGTCTATCTCACAGATCCTCAGGGTGCTCAGAGGTAGTGAGGAGATAAGTGATGGGTGGGGTGACCTGGTCTAGGGCGTCTGCATGGAGCAGCACGGGGTCTTCATCCCCCGGCGCCTCCCCTGCCGTCGCCATGGAAGTTTGCCACAGCTCCGTCAACAAGTTTCAAATAATGAACTTTCAAACTTTGAAACTTTTAGGCCTGGAAATTTCAAAACTCCAAACTTTCAAGAGATTCGAAGTGGACCGGGTGGGTACCTGATTAGCAGAGCTGTGGGGGTAGTCAAGGGAGGGGTGGTGGAATCAAAGGGTAGAGTGGCGGGAGGGCGGGAAGGGAAATATGCTCAAGTCGATCGTGAGGAGGCTGGAAGAGGAGCAGGCGGCAAGGAGCTGTGCGAGGCTCTCAAGCTTCTTCCAGAAGAAGGACGAGGAGCGGAAGGATGCCGACAGTGTGAGAGAGGAGCGGGAGCAAAGCGAGGCTGAGGAGGAACACCAGGTGCAAGGAAACAGCCCCCTGGAGGCGGAACGGAGTGCAGAGGAGGCAGGCACAGAGGAGATGCCAGGGGGAGGGGCTGAGAGCATGGACGACGAGAAGAGATCAAGTCGTGTCACAGATAGAGAGGCTGCTGATGGTGCATCCGTTGAGGCCGCAGAGAAAGTAAGCTCTGAGACTGATATTCGGAAAGCAGCATCACCTGCGGAGAATGGGGAAAGCTCAAACTCGTCGGATGAGGACAAGCCCATGCCTGAGAGCGCAGCAGATGTTGGAGCAGCAGAGATGGAAAAGAATGTCGAGGAAGCTGGCATGGACGAGGATGCAAGCGGGGAGACACGAGCCCTTACAGACAGCGACGGCAATGCATACAATAACACTGACAGCAGTGATTCTTCTGAGGATGAGACATCAAATTTCGGGAGATTGAAGAGAGTGAAGAAATCCCGAGATCATGAGAAAGCGAAGGATACGTTCAAGTACATCCGTGAGGTTCAAGTGACAGGTATCTTACAATGGTTGTACTCATCAAGTGTTGATTCGACTTGTGCCAGAGAAAGATGAGCAAGAGGCGGACGATGATGAACAGGAGAACGATGAAGAGGAGCAAGAGTCATCAGAGAAGGAAAAGAATTCTGATGATGAATCTGAACCTGAGAAGGTTTTTGCTTGCTGGAAATCACACACCCTCCCTGAAGACCATTCCAGATGGTTCGATTGGAGGATTATGATGACGAGGAGGAGTTCCTCCTCGCTGGTGGAGACGTCGAAGAGGCCAAGAAGAAGAAAGAATGGTAATCAGACTGCGTCTGATTCTGTGCTGAGAATACCTCTAACATCTTGTTCAGGGGGCTTTCATACTTTGCATCGGACAAAAAGGAGGCTGAGAACGACGAAGAGGAGAGGCTTGCCAAGCAAAAACAGTCCAAGGAAGAATTACGCAAGCTGCACAGAGATAGCGAAAGATTGTTACGTGAAAGGCGGTGCATGATCAAACCGGCTCAGGTAAAGTTGAGATCGAAACAGGACCTGTTCGAAAAGATCCACGAACGAGTCACGAAACTCAGCGCTCAAAAGACGGTTGGCAATGAGATCTCTGAAGTGAAGGTGCTTTTTTACCAACAAGAGAGTATAGCTTCTTAGCTATGATGCAGGTTGAGACGGACCCGATTGTTTCTGAAAAAATTGTGATGGACTTACAACCAAACCATTCCAGTGCAGCAAATGATCATGAAGATGATGATGATTTGGACTTCATCGTCATTAAGAAAGAGTCGGATGACGCAAACAAGCAAGCTAACGACACTGGTGCCTCAATGGATCCTGGTCAACTCACTACAGTGAAGAAAACCAAAAATGTACAGTCAAAGATTTCCCCTGTATCTCCTCCTTCTGCTATGAAGAAACGCAATCAGCTTCGAAACCTGTTGCTGCAGAAATCTGTTGAAGATAGTCTGCATTACAAGCAGATCAAGGCAAAGGTAGAAGAGTCAAAGTTGCCAGAGCCCTTTGAAGGTATTGATAAAGATTTTTTTGCTGCATCTACTTTCTTGGGCAGCAAGACTGGATACGTCTTCCACATGGGTGAAAATGGTCTTGGGTATTACAGGGATTCAAAGTCCACAGTGAAAAAGAGAGAAAACGAAATGGACTTGTTGAACTACATGGCAAAGGATGTGTCTCGGAACAAGGAAACTCTAGACACCAAGGAAACCATGGCTGACGTGAACCATGACGACGACACTGAAACAGACCGCAAACTGGATGGAGATACGGTTGAAAGCATCGCTCTAGAGGGCAGCCAGCCTCGAGCAGAAAATTCCTCTCAGGAAGTGAAGGTGAATCGCCCAAGGGTGTACGGCAAGGCAGGATTTGAGCAGCTCAGACAAAGAGAGACCAATCAGAATGATAAGGAGAAATCAGATGAATCTCGCTCAGGCGTCGTTTCAGAATCGGTTGAGGCCAAAAAAGAATCAGCCAAGGCCGTCTGGAGAACACCAGAGCTCGATTCTGATAATGGTTCCGACGGTGATCAAGAAGATAACGATGATGATGCTGATGAATCCAGTGAAGCTAGCTCAGAGAGCGAGGGGGATGACGATGAGGAGGAGGAGGAGGAGGAGGAGGAGGAGGAGGAGGAGGAGGAGGCAAAGGAACCAGTCAAGAAAGGGCTCAATGATGTTGCTTCTATGAAGAAACAGTCTGGATTGAGGATTGGCACATTGGAAGCTGGATATCTCAGGAATGAGGATCAGGTCCTTGGTTTTTACGACGACGTACAAGTTGCAAAGGAGGTCTTGTCCTGCAATTGCATGATTTCCATGCTGAATGTTTGATAGGACTTGGAGGAAGGCATTGATTTGATGGACACGGACGGTGAAGATGCAGAAGAAGAGGAGGAGGACAGCGAGGAGGAGCGAAGAGTGGCGGAGGGCTTCATCGAGGACGCCAAGTTTGCAGTGCAAGATGTAGACCCTGAGGTTTGTCACTTTGCCATGACCACATTGTGATATTCAACATCAACCCGCAGGGCCTGCGAGATTTTTATCAACAAGTGCAAGATGACGACGAGCAGAAGCAGACGGATAAAATATTGGATGTGATTCGAGGAGAATCGCGGAGGAGGAAGGCGATGGCCCAGGGAGAGCAGTGGATCCCCAATAGGTCTCTGACCGCTGAAGGGCAGTGGGTCCCCGACTGACTGTCATGCAGGGCTGCAAGGATGAGAAACATGATGCAGGATGAGGGTGACTTCGCCAATCTGCTCGGTGAAATGGTGAAGATGCAGCTTGCGGTTGCTCTTGATGGGGCTGACGCGGATGCTCAGGGGGGCGCTGGCGAGGACGAGCAGGAGCAGGTCGACTTTCAAGTTCAAGCGATGAGGGTCAAGGAGCGAGTGGAACGCCTCAAGTGGATCCAGGAGAAGAGAGCGCTGGATGCAGCCAAAGAGCTCGAGCCAGAGGCTGAGGAGAAGGAGAATGCAGCTGCAAAGTCAGCGCCGACGATGCGGAGGAGTTTCTCGACCGGACCTGCTCTCTCAGCCTTCACCCGGCAACTCTCCAAGGCACAGCAGAATGTCGGGGACTCCTCGCGGCCCCTGAGGACGATGATGAAGAGAAGCAAGTCGCTGCTAGGAGCTCAGCAACCCGGCAATGCGAAGGAGACGGGCTCGATCCCTATGTCCAAGAACTTCTTCTTCGACCGAAGGCAGAAGGGTGAGTCCAACGGCCCAGCAGAGCCAGTGGTAGAGCAGCAGGTATTGCTCCTCCTCGCTGCATCTTGCTGCTCACTTTGTCCAGGTGCCTTCAAAGCGTCCTGCAGCATCGGAAGGCTTCTTCCCCGTGAAGTCTAAGACTCCTCGCACCCTGAGCAGACAGAAATCTGTCCTGTTGCAAGCACTGGATGGACATTGAAACGCATAAAACTACTCCGAAACTTGCGAGACCGTCGTGGCGGACTCCTGATCACAGAGTCATGTTACTGAACAGTCAAGTCTCACTCAGACTGACACTGCGGGCACGGCGGCAGTCAACCTTGAACCGTCTCACGTGAGTTCAACGTGAGCACTGGCAGCCAGGGCCGCTGCCGGGCACCGTGCCAGAGACTCGTTGAAACGGAGTCCGACCCAGCGGGTGCCCAGTCCATAGCGCGCGTAGTATGCTGGCTTGCCGTTTCGGCCGGGCCCGGCGGGCCATCGGAACTCCGAGGCTCAGTTATTGTGTTTCAGTGCGGTGAAGGCCCTCATCCACCCCCAACAAAGTCAAATTTGGAAAAGTTCAGAATATTTACCCAAATATAGTGAATATATGTGAAATGAGATCTAGTGTTTCAAAATTGAGAACAAAATTATATAGATAGTTTTCATGGCACCCCTCTCCGGAAATGCTAATGGCCGCATGTGCAGCTTCTCGTGTTACAATGGTTTGATCAGACTACCCTACCCCATGTATCAATCACCCTGGTAATCTTTACCCCACCCCATCTCCTACCTTCTACTGATCCCTACCCCTCAGAAATTATGCACTGTACAACCATGACCCAACCATTTTGAAGAAGATTATGATGTACCCCACAACAAGATTCAATCTGTACCATAAAGTACCCTACACTTCCATTATGTTTGTGTATGACCCCACACTTTAAGTACCCACCTTGGAAATATCACCCACCAGGCACTTGAGGATTAATGCTACCGTACAGTCAATCGCACCACCCCTAAAAAGGAACCCACCCACCCCGGACTGAACAACACAGGATCATGGCAGGAGGAGTGTCGGTAATCGCACAGCCTATGGCGGAGGAGAAGCTGCTCAAGAAGGTGCTGAAGATGGTGAAGGCCGGTGAGAACATGCCGGCTGCTTGCTCCATGCTGCTGTGTGAGAGGATCTCGGAGGAGTGGGGGAAGTGAGCAGAAGAGAGTCAGAAGATCTCATTCGAGAGAGGGACGGAAGGAGATCAGGAGGAGCGGAGGGGGAGGGAGGAAAGCATGCGAGGTTCATTGACAAGGGCCGATGTTTTCAAGAGAATGCAAGGATGTGACGAGATCGAGACCATGGAGAACGAGCTAGTGAGAGCGCCAGTCTCGAGCATCGAGGTTCAGTGTGGATAGAGCATAGATTCCAGATTCTCGTTGTGTCGCCATGAAGCCAATGCGTCTAGAGGTCTCAGCAGCTGTATCCTACAGCTCGTGTGTTGTTGCCATGTTAGATGTAGTGAGATGCACGGGGGCCGAAGGCTGTTAGCTGGGTCCGTGGCGCATTTTGAACGCACCCTGCTGTAACTGCTCTAGCCGTGGGGGTGTTTCGAGGAGCGGGGAGGGGGGTTAGGAGGAGGAGGATAAGGATGAATGAGGATGATGATGATGAGGAGGAGGAGGAGGAGGAGGAGGAGGAGGAGGACGTCTGTGCGTGGGCTGATGATATCGTGCAGCCTCCAAGGGCAAGGTGGTCAGACGAGGAGTGAAGGAGGTGGTGAAGGCTGTTCGCAAGGGAGAGAAGGGTGTGTGTGTCATAGCAGGAGACATCTCCCCAATCGATGTCATCAGCCACCTGCCCGTCCTCTGCGAGGACAAGGACGTTCCGTATGTCTTCGTTCCCTCCAAGGAGGCGCTCGGCACAGCAGGGCAAACCAAGAGGCCAACCAGCTGCGTGCTGATCAAGAAGCCGTCGGACGAGGAGGGGAAGGATAAGTACGACGAGATCTTCAAGAAAGTGAAAGGCATGCAAGTCTATTGAGCTCAAGCAGATATCAACCCACTGGACCATCAGTTTTGTCTTGCTCTGTTCTTGCAGTCTTGGTCTTGTTCCACCTGTTTGTTCGATTAATTTTGTCACTCTTCTATCTTAGCGCGTTGAGGCAGAGGAGCCTCCAATCTTGCATGCGACTTTTACGCTCAAGGATCTGTAATGTAATAAATCTTCTCTTGTAATCAACAATGGCCTCTCCCCCCCCCCCTCCCTCCTCCTCCTCCTCCTCCTCCTCTTCCTCTCCTCTTCTCTCCCTTCCCTCGCGCCCATACTCTACATCTTTCTTCTAGAATCTCCCGTCAGTCCTTGGCTTCTTCTTGCTCTTCATGGCAGCTCCCTTGGGTCTTGAAGGACGGAAGTCATCGTCATCGTCGAAGGCTTCGGCGCTGTCCATGAACCTCTGCACACTCCTGGTTTGCTCACTCCTGCTCTTGCTCACCTCCTGCTGGGAAGCTGCTTGACCCACATCGCAGTCGATAATCATGACGTTCTCCTTCTCCTCCGCCCTCTCACTTCCCCTTGCCTTGCCGACCATCGATGCACCATAGCAGCTCTGCTGGAAGGCCGAGCCTTTCTTCTCCTTGCACGACTTCGACGTGAAGTAGGACAGCAGCATGGAGCTCTTGGATTGTTCCACCTCATGCGACGCCTTAATCCTGTCAGGTCCTGTCACCGTTCCCTCCCCCTCCTCCTGCTTGCTCTACCTTGTCTTTCCTCCCCTCTCCCCTTGGTACAGCCTCTCTGCTGGTATCAAGACCTTGCCTATCCTGTCCACGTTCTCCCTCGTAGCCGCCAAGACTTGCGCCCCCATCTCAGCGCTGCAGTGTTTGCCTGCCTCGAATGTCAGGAGAGACGACAAGGAATGCATGGTGAAGCTGCTCACAGAAGACTTTGGAGAGCACAAGTCCGTCTTGAGGGAACCAGGTGCCTTCAGGGCCTTCCGAGGGTCTTGCAGCATGTAGACTGCCCTTGACGAAGTTGCAGGATCCTGAAACGCTGAGGGATCAGGGAGGAGGGGGCAAGGAAACAAGTCTAGACTTCACGTTCTACGTCGATGCAGTAGAAGGAGCCGCCCTTGTCATCGGCAGCTCGCGTCAGCTCCCTGACGCTGTGATGCTGGACTGTCTCTTTGACTTCCTCGAGACAGAAGTCAACGTCGACTTCTTGGCCGCAACATGACAGGAAACTCGCAGTCTCCTTCTCTATGTCAGCACAGCCTCCGCAGGCCTCTGGAGGCTCCTTGCAACAAGGATCGTCCTGCCCTCCTAGCACACACAGAGCATCTCCTGCTGAAGTACCTCCAGGCTCTGCAGAGTTCGCTCCCAATGCGGGTGGGGGTTCAGATGACTCTGGGTTCAGGGCATCGAGCAAGGACGCGGCAGCAAACTCGAATGTCATGCACTTGTTGCTCGTCTTGGTGCCGCTGGCCTTGCAGCTCGGCTCCGACTTCTCCAGCCTCTCCTTCAGCTGCTCCACATCGGCAGGCGCAAGTTGAGAGAAGAAGCCTCCCAGCCTTCCCGCGCAGTCCTCAAACGTCTTGTAGCTGCAGCAAGGGTCACACGTTTTCCTCCACCAGCCTCCACTCACTCCACTAGGCACTCCCGAACCCACTTGGACAGGTTTGACTTGATGCTGGACTTCTGCTGGTACCTTGTGTGCTGTGAGATCTCGCCCAACAGCAACGAATCCCCGTCACCTTTCATCGAGGAAGATGATCGAACCGTAGTCGTTCACATGCCGGATGCAACGCCCGACTGCCTGCCGGGGTTCACGAGGTTCAGCTGGGACGCTGCAGCGGCGGAGTCGGAGGAAGAGAACCTGGTTGATAGCTCTGAACGCTTGTAGGGAGTACCACTCGTCTCCGTTCAGCAAGCCATCGCCAACTTTGTTGTCGTTATACGTCTTCTTCACCTTCACCTGGTACCGCAGACTGTTAGCATGACAGGCAGCAGGCCAGCTCGTCACTTTCCTTGTTGTCCATCGCGTTCGGGTAAGGAATGCCGACGATAATGACGCCACGAGCGTTGTCATCCGCAAGGTCAATACCCTCAGACACCTTCCCTCTGCAGACAGCTAGGAAGACTGCCCCGGTCTTGGCCTTGCCGGGTGTTGGAACTTTCTGCCCGGCCTTCTTGAAGAAGCTCTTAGACGCTGCCTTCTTGGTGGCTTTCGGAGCTGCCTCTCCTTTGCTCCTTGCAATTGCATCATAGTAGCTCTCCATGGCTCGATCGAAGTCTTCGCCAGTGCGAGGCTCTACTATGATATCTTTGACCTGCACGCAACATCAGCCTCCCAGCACAAGGTCCCAGGTACCATCAAACTTCGTCAATCTTTTCATATTGACCAGTCGCCATCCAGCGGCTCTTGACCTTCTCCAACAACCCGTAGGAGGGGAAGAAACAGAGAACCTGCAGCCGTCATGTGTCAACATCCCGACCCATCGCCCCTGCTGCTGACTCACCCCGAAAGGAATGATCTTACACAGCTCAAGGACTGCAGCCCCAAGGTTGTCTTGGTAGATCACCGAGTCCTGATGTTTGTAGCTCCCGTTGAGCTTCAGGAGGGGGTTCCCGGGCACACTGCAGACACTGCCCACGAAGACCTTGGCGACCATGTCAGGGACGAGAAGTCGTTGTCATCAAGACTTGATACCTGTTTGCTGGTGTCTATAACGTGGGGAGCCTGGTACGTCATGTGAAAGGTCGTGCCCAGCTCCGTTGCAAACGACGTGATGGGGGAGAGCGTTCCACTCGTGAGGATGACAGCCCTGCTGGAGTGTCAGCTGGGACAGAGCTCGGCTCCGGTCCACCTGGTTTGAGAGGAGACGGCCTTGAAAGCCACAGCAGGGTTGAGGCACCAAAGGCTCATGCTCAGCTCTAACTTGGCTTGGCCCGGCCTTCTCCCCCCTCGCTCCTCCCTCGTAGTTCGTTGCTCGATAGCAAGTCTGTAGTCAAACGGGTTCTGGAACAACAGCTGGGCCTGCAGGCGGAGAGTCGTGTGATTGGTGCAAAAGCTTCCACCCCCTCCAACCTTGGAGAAAATGTCCTGAACGAGCTTGAGAGACTTGGCTGGGGGCAAGGGACTTGATTCTTCTTCTCTCTGATTCTCCACCTCGTCCAGTTTCTTGATCGCTTTCTGTAGATGACGGATCGTTATGTGGGGAGGCGTGAAGAGGGCACAGTTCACCTGAAGAAAAGAGTTCAAAGGTTTCAAAGTCTCTTCGTTGATTCCCGCGTTCCGAAAAACATCTGTAGCAATAAACCCTGATGTACCATGCAGATGAGATCGAGGGAGAGGAACCAAACTCGAATACCGCTTTGGATCTTGTAAGAGTAGAGATGGTTCTGTTGAATCAGATTCTGACTTTGCTCCTTCATGTAGCTTGCTAGGTTTCGGACAACTGCATCCAGCAACATGTAGTTCTGCTTGCGAGGTCAATGGTGCGGCATAACACCCAGGACTTCACATGTGCATCTTCGGCAAACTGCATCTCCTCCCACTGTCTATTCGTTTCAACAAGATCTTCATGCTTCAGCTGCTCGCCGTCAAAATATTCTCAACAGCAGCAACCAAACGCACTGACCTCAAGGCTTGCTGCCTCCCTACACACGTCTTCGATGTTGTGAGCCTGGCATGGAAGAGAGTCAACTTGAGCTCATGATCGCGGACATGCAGGCAAGCATCCTCCCCTACCTCGTCGATGATCACTGTGTTCCCCTCCAACTCGACCCCCATGGCGTCGCGTATCGCTGGCTCCACCTTCTCAGGCTCCATCAGGCGAGCTCGCTCAGCAGCCTCCCATCGTCACCAGGTAGTTGTACGGGCAGAAGATTACGTTGGCTCGTTTCGCAAGAGATCTCGCGGCGAAGTATGGGCATCCGTGAACCTTCTTGCCAAGAGAGACCAAGTCTGAGGCGGAGCAAGTCACACAACCGGCAGGAGACAACAGGAGGTCGATCTCTGCCTTCGATGTCGTGGAGTCTCAACTTCCCATGGGGCTGCAGGTCCTTGTGGTTCTCCAGCCTCTGGACGCCATGGTAGAACGAGCAGCTGTTCTCTTTCAACTTCGCCTTGCCTGCGGCTCAGTCAGCTCGTTACATCCCATGATCCCTTCCAACATTCTTCTCCCTTGGGTTTCTCCGACGCCATCACTCGAGGGTTGATGCAGTAGTGCTCACGGGATCCCAACACGCATATCCTTGGTGAATACTTCGTCTTCCTCAGCTCGCGTACCTGCACAGCACATTAGCAAGGCACCATGTCAATCTCTGCAACTCAACCAGCTGTGCTATCTGCGAGTGAGTTCTGCTGGCAAAGTAGATCTTCGGGGAGCGACGAGATTTTCTACGAGCCTTTCTGTCCTTGTCTTCCTGCCTTACATCATTGACATCGCCTTCGTTACCGCCAGCAGCTCCACCAACATCCTCATCCTCATCCTCATCCTCATCCTCATCCTCATCCATGTCGTCGTCGTCATCATGCATAGGATCCATGCCATGGAGGCCATTGAGATCATTGTCGCCTTCGGGTCTGAGCTGTCCCTGCTGCTGCTGCTCCCTCTCTGCAGCTTGCAGCCATGCTGAGACTGCGCACAGGAGGCTAAGGCTCTTCCCAGATCCTGTTGGCAATTCAAGCAGCACGTTCTTCTCGTTCCTCAGTGCGAAAATGGTCTTATCCATCATCGCCAGCTGTGAAGAGTATGGAGTGTGAGGAAAGTTCACCTCGCACCCTCGGATGTGCAAGGCCCTTGATACCTCCTGACTCGCCATGGTGGTCATGAACTGAGCAGGCTCAAGGATCTACACTGATATGTCACACATGATGAATCTTGATCGCTCCTCTCATTCTGATCGCTCCTCTCATCTCGATCGTTCTTCGTCTTCTTTCATGTGGCCCATGTTCGCCTTCCATCGCTCATCCTCATGGTTTGAGGTCAGAAGGGCGAATGCGCGGCTTTGCGTCTTGAGTACGTTCGACTCAGGGTTCAGGCTTGAAAATCCTATCATATGACTCGGCCGGGCCCCGCCGGGGCCCGGCGGGGCCGGGACTCGCCGGGACTCCTGTGCCGTGCCCGGGGCCGCGGCCCCGCCCGGCATGACTCGGAATGATCGGATGATCATCCCGGCCCGCCGGGGCGAGTCCGATCGCAGCATGGCATCACACGACTCAGCCTGAGTCGACTCGCCCGGGCCGGGGCCCGGCCCCGCCCGTCACACGGTACTACCGTTCGGTAGCCCGGCCGCCCCCGGCGGCCGCGAGCCTCGGACCTCACTGACAGCCGTGACGGTGCAATCATGTGAATCCGATCCGAGCAGTGTTACCGGGCGTACGGTACTGAGTACTACGGGCCCTGCAGGCTGCCAGCGGAGGCTGAGTGACCAACCGTGACTGGCAAACCGGGCGGCACTGTCGGGGGGCCGTCTCAGGTCCGGGGCGGGCGAACTTCCGAAGCCTCCGTCAAGTTTCGAGCGAAGGACAACGAAGTTGGGGCCACCGTGACTGAAGCCTCCGTAAAGCAACTTGCGGCAAGTTGAACGGACTCGCCCTTCCGAAAGGTTCCGACGAACGCGGCGTGACGGTGGCAGGATTGATACCTGAAGCCTCGCAGGCTCCCGGCGGGCACCGGGCTCAGCGGCTCGAAGTGCCGGGCACCGGCGCCGGGCGCGGCCGGCGGCGGCAGCCTCGGCCGGGCCGTCCGAGGCTCCGAGCGGTCCGTGTCCGATTCCCATCACGGGCCCGCCCCGCGAGATTGTGATTCATATGGGCTGAGGGCAGCAACTCTCTATTATCAGAGGGTTCTAGTAGTTGAACATGTGGTTTTGAAATTCAACTTTACATGGCGGGGAAGGCGAAGCTGGTGCCGTTGCCAAGGTAGGATGGTGAGAGGAAGGGAGGGAGGAGAAGGCGAACATGGAAGAGGAAGGAGAGGGAGGAGAAGGAGAACATGGAAGAGGAGGGAGGGGGAGGCAGAGGCAGAGGTAGAGGAAGAGGAAGAGGAAAACAGGAACAGAAAGAGGCAGAGAGGGGAGAAAGGGAAATCTGAGAGAGCGAGGTAGGCAACAAGGGAGGGATATTCACAGGAGGAACACGATCGAGGAAGGGTGAGATAGAAGGGGAGGAGGAAGAAGAAGATGTCAATGGTCTGAAATGAGACGAGAGGAGCGATACAGACCGTGCAGATGAGATGAAACGCACCAAGCTTTGTTAGCATGTTATCAGGACTAAACAATGGGAGGGAACATGTGAGGTTGGGAGCAGAGAACGATGATTTTGAACAAGAACTTGGGTAAGAAGAAGCTAAGACTCTTTCAGGAGACTGCCGGAGCATCAAGGTCAAGATGCGAAGGAGGAAACGAACTTGAACGCAGAAGGTTGGCGAATTACATCGAATTCCTGCTCTTTGACGGTTCAATGTGCAGAAGCCAAGAAGAGTCAGGGCAAGACGAGAGACTTGATCCAGCCAAGACGAGTAGCCATCAAGTTTGCTACCAAGACCATGGTCTTTGAGTACGTCGATGGGAACACGGTCAGCATGTACACGTAGTTACTTTCTTTCTGATGCCTCCGTCAGGGCAAGCTCAGGCATCGCAGCTTTCGTATCGACATGGAGAGGTTTGAGAGCTGCGAGCAGTGCGAGAGGAAATTCTGGAGCAAGTTGAGCCGAACCATCGTTCCGAACTCCGTCAACCGCGATCAGATCAAGAGCTTGATCGCCAAGTTGTACCTGCAGGAGAAATCTTTGAACCCAGGTAAGTGGCGGAGGAGACAGAGACTTGCGTTGAGCTCTGCTGCAGATGCAGATGAGCTGGAGGATGCGACGAAACACTTCATGAACGCTGAGGTGACATCCCCGCTCAAGTCCTCGACGTTGCCTTCCCTTCATGGTCAGAGCTCGGCCTCGAGCGACAGAAAGAGCGAGATCGGCCGGCAAGAAAAAGAAGTCAAGGAGGAGAAGAGAGAGGAAAGGAAGAGGGAGGAAGAGGAGGCACAGGAAGAGGCCGCAGCAAACACCACGAGCAGTCAAGTTGACGCTACAAAGATTCTCCATGATGCAAAACCAGCGCATGCTGCCGACAAACCCGTATGACGTCAGCACTCGTAAAACCCTTCTGATTGAATTTAACGGCAGGAGAGAGCCGAGGACAAAGCGACCACGAGCAAGGAGGTGTCGCTGGATAACAGGTGAGAGATGAGAAGTTGCGAGGGAGAGTGACGAGACTCTCGCCAGCATTATAGAGGATGAAGACATTCCTGATTATGCCGACGACTTTGAGGACGAGGAAGCAGATTCAGAATATGTGAGAAGATCGATGGAAACAGTCAAGTCAAGTCATGCTTGTTTTCAGAAGCCGGGTGGTAGGACAGGGAAAGAGAAGGACGGGGAGGAGGATACAGAAAAGCTGGACAAGGTGAAGAAGAGGGATCTTGACCTGCAAAGAGTCGACGAGGTCTTGTTTTGCCTTGTAAGTGTTTCTCTATCTCACGAACAACCAGAACGAATTGTTGGAATACAAGCAACTCATGAACATCGAGTTTGAGAAGAACGCAATCAAACCAGGCGATCCAAATTGGAAGTATGACGTACAGGTGCGCCTCCTGAAACCTCCTCTTTCCTCTTCCACCCCCTTTCACCTGCTCAACCCACAATCTCTCGCTCCCTCGCTCCCTCACTCGCTCCTTCCCCTTCACTGTTGATCTCAGTTCATCAGGTCGAGTTTTCTGACCCGGAGGAGAATGCCAGCTGGGACGAGGAGGATGACTCGCCGGACGAGACAACCTTTGATTGAATTCAAACATCAACGACTTGTTCCCTCCTTCTTCGCCCCTTCCCCTCCCTCTCTCCTCTCTCTCTCCTCCTTCGCTCCCCCTCCTCGCTTGTCCTTCTTCCTCGTCCTCGTCCTCCATCACTTCCCCTGCAGGCGAATCGTCCTTGCGAGTCGAAGTGCCTCCAGCTGGAACAAGGGGGTCAGAGGGGATGGGAGGCAGCACACTACGAAGGCGGGGGAGAGGAGAGAGGAGGGGGGAGGAAGAGTTCAGAGGAGCAGGAGGGCATAGGCTGAGCATGTCAGTCACCTGCTGCTGCAGCCTCACGATCGTCCCATCTCCCAGCGTCTCCCGCTTGTCCTGCATGCGCGTCAGCTCAGCCCGAGGCTCCGCCATCGTCTCACGTCCTCCCGCAGCAGCGCGACCTGGACCCGGGCAGCGGCACGGGAGAGACCTTGATCATAGAGCGACTCCTGCGACAGGGTGAGAGGCTCCTCCCTCAGGACGCGTCCCCCACCTCCAGTTCTCCTCCTCCCCTCTCTCCCGCGCTAGCTCTCGACGAGTCCTTGAGCTCGTCGACAGCCTTGAGGTCTCTGCGCAGCGTGTCGACGAGGTGCTGCGAGGAGTCAGCTGGGCAAGCGCAGGTGGGCGTCTGCTCACCTTGCAGTACTGGAGCTCGTCCTGCAGCGAGTGGAGCCGTTCCTCCTTCTCCTCGAATTCGCTCTTCTTGAGCACCACGACATCCAGCTCCTCCTCCTCCTCCTCCTCCATCGCCATGCGCCGCAGCTGCTCGATCGCCTTCCTCTCCCACCCCTCCTGGCCCTGCGAGCTCAGGCTTCTCTCCCTCGCGTGCAGCTGAGCCTGCGATGCTCCGATGGCCTCGTGGAGCCGCAGCAGCCGCCTCTCCTCCTCCTCCAGCCTCATCTCGAGCTCCGACTTGCGCTGCTCGAGCTTGCCAATCATCATCTGCAGTGTCCCGACCTCCTCCTGCCTCCCCTTCGCCTGCCGGTCAACCAGGGCGAGCTTGCGGGATAGCTCCAGCACCTGTGCGCTCCTGTCCTCTCGCTCCTTCTCTATCCTCTCAGCCTCCTCTCGCACCTCCTGCGCTGCTCTCTCCGCGGCGTTCTGCTGTTCCCTGAGGACTTGCACCCTGCTCTCTGCCTGCAGCAGCTCCTGCTCGGCCTCGAATCGCTTCTGCCGGACAACTAGAGCCTTCTCCTCCTCCTGCACCTTCAGCTCGTGCAGAGCCTTCAGCTCCTTCTTCATCTGCTTGCAAGTCAGAGTCGAGATAGCTCTCTCCTCCCTCCCTTCAGCGCTACCTGGTCCACCTGCTCCTCATGGCGGTGGGTGCTGGCAGACGCCTCTTCTTCCGCCTTCTTCCTCAGCCTGCCCTTCCTCCCCTCGAGCTCGGAGATCTCTCGCTCTATCTGCAGAGACAGGCCCGTCACTCACAGGGAAACAACTTCTTCCTCCACCGTACCTGAGCTGCCCTCCTCCTCCTCTCCTCCTCCATCTCGTCTATCCTCTGCTGCGAGACAGACAGCCTCTCCTGAAGGCTCCCGCAGGTCTCTCTCAACGACTCCAGCTCCCTCCTCTTCTCCTCCATCCCGGCTGACATCTCCCGCTGCTCCCGCTCCAGCCGCTGGAGCTCTCCTCGCTTCTGACGGACCTGTGACTGCAGGTCCGAGAGTACCTCCTCCAGCCTCCCCACCTCCTCCTGGAACTCTCGCCTCGACGCTCTCAGGCTCTGCAGCGAGTCGCTCAGCAGCCTGCACACGTCACTCTCTCCCTCTCCCTCCATGGGCTGGAAACTTTCAAACTTCAGGTCCAACAACTTCTGCGCGTCGAAACTTTCGTTGTCCCTCCCCGCCAAACCTCCCATGGGCACCCTAGAGAGCTCCAGCATTTCGCTCCTCATCCCCCTCAGCTGCTCCCTCAGCCGGTGCGCGTGCTCCCTCTCCACCCGGTTCTGCTCCTCCAGCTCGAAACTCCTCAGCCTCGTCTCCTCGAGCTCCTCCGAGGCCGAGTTGATCTTCCTCCTTGTCTCCTCCAGCTCCTTCTTCCTCCCCTCCAGCTGGATCTCGGCGCTGGCAAGCTCCTGGCAGGCTTCCCTCAGCCTCTCCTCCTCTTCCTCCGTCATCCTCTTCCTCCTGTTCAGCTCATCCCTTGCACGCTCGACCTCGTCCTCTACCGCGCTCAGCATGTCTTGCGAGCGAACGACCTCGTCCCTGACTGACGTGAGCGAGGCAGCCAGGTCCTCCTTCTCTGCTCCGAGGCGCCGCAGTACCATCCTCTCCTCCAAAATCAGCTCCTTGATCGACTTGAGCTCCTTCCGCACCTCCTCCCTGGACGTGTTCATGTCGGTCTCCATCGCTGCCTTCCTCTCTCTCAAGGCCTTCAGCTCCTCCTCTACCTCTTGGGACCTTCTCTCCGAGTCTGCGATCCTTGCGGTCTCATCGCTCAGGGTAGACTCGAGCTCCTTCATCCTCTCCTTGTGAAACTCCTCCGCCTCCCGCTTGCACGCAGAGAGCCTCTGCAGGAACGAATGCAAGTCTGCTTGCCCAGCCTCCCTCTCCCTCTCCCACTGGCTCCTCTCCGAGGCCAGCGAGTCGTGGAGGAGCCGGCGATCATCCTCCACCATGCTCCTCGTCCTCGTCAGCTCCTCCTGCAGCCTTTCTACTTGGCTTGCAGCTCCTTGCAAGGCTCCATCGACCTTGTCCACGATCTTCTCTGAGAGGGCAATCTCCATCCGCTGTCTCTCCGTCACCTCTCTCTGCTTCTTCACCTCGTGATCGAGCTCCGCTAGGCTCTGCCTTGCTCGCTGCTCGTCCAGCTGAAGCTCCTCCAGCTCGACCCTCGACTCGTCGACTTGCGATCGCACGTCGTGGAGGCTCCGGGACACGTCCAGGAGCGTCTCGTTCAGCATGATAACCTGCTGGCTCTTCTCCTCGCTGTCTCCCTGCAGACCCTCAACATCAGCGCGGACGACTCCGACATCGGTCACGATGCCCTCCAACTCTCTGCAGAGCACCTTCACTCGGTCAGAGTGCGAGAGGGTGGTTCGCTCCATCTGTTGCCTCAGTTCCAACATGACCAGCGACAGCTGCTCGAACTCCGCCGACTTCCTCCCGATCGACCTCTCCATCTCCGTGAGCTGCGTCTCCTTCAAGCTCGCATGGAACATCCTCTTTGACACCTCGTCCGACAGCTCCTCTGCCTCTCGCCGCACCCTGTCTAGGATCGACTCGTGGATCTCCAGCTCCGCCTTCTTGCAGTTCACCTGTGCCGAAGATTGGCTTGTCAGAAACAGAGTGAGCGGAAAGGATGGGAAGAGAAGGGAGAGGGAGAGAGAAGAGGAGGGAGGGAGAGAGTCAGGGAGGGAGGGAGGGGGAGGGAGGAGGTCAGAGTAGGAGGGAGGAGGAAGGGGACGAAGAGACTTTCACTACCTGACGCTGTTTGTGATCGAGAGTTCCTTTCATCTCTTCAGCAGCTCTCAACATTCTCAGGACCTGATCTTCACACCTCCCAACAACGACTTCCAGTTTCTCCGCCTCCCTCTCCATGAAGTCCTCCCAGACCCGGATGTCGTCCGCCTGCTTGCGGGCTACCTCTGTCACTTCCCTCACTTGCTGCAGCTGGCTGTCCGCGACTTGCTTCTCAACTTTCACCTCGCGCAAGGCGTCAGCCAAGGAGCTCATCTCCTGCAGCATCTTCGTCTTTGACTGCAGCTCTTGTTCCACCTGCCAACAAAGTTCATCTCCCCTTATCCCCGGCACCTCAATCTCACCTGCGCGAGCTTGTCCTCAAGCTGCGCAAGCTCCGCCTGCCTCGAGCTGTACAGCTCACAAATCTCTGACGCAAGGTGGTCAGCGTGATCGACTGTCCTGTCCAGTTCCTTGAGCTGCAGGGTCCGCTCCGCGACCCTCTGCTCCAGCCGCTCTACCCGCAGCTCAATCTCCCGTTTCGACTCGCCGATGGCATTCAGGACAAGCTGCAGCTGGGGCTGACCTGACAGCCTCTGCTGTCCCCTCTGTTCCCTCAGTCTGCCCTCCTCTTCCTCCTCCTCGACCAGCCCGTCCTCGCTCTCGTAGCTGGAGATAGAGAAGTCAAGATCGGCCCCATGCAGAGACCTGCACGACATGGGCCGGCCCAGCTCAGCCTCCCCGTCTATCAAAGACCGCAGAGTTGACCCGAGGGCTTGCGAGGCTCTGACGAGGTCTCGCTCGATCGCGTCCCTCTGATCCTCAAGATGGCCGACCTCTTCTCGTTGCTCCAGCACAACCCCAGCAAGGGCTCGATGCTCGTCCTCAAGGCCCGTCAGCTGCTCTCGGAGGGATCCTGACTGCTCGGACATGGCAGCTGCTTCGAACAAGATCTCCTGAACCAGCGAGCTGATACTGACTGACATAGCGTAAACCTGACGAAGCGTCAAGGTGACCTGCTCCTTGCGGCTGATGGAGCCCTCCAGCTCCGAGCACGTCTTGATGAGAAACTGCCTGATTTGATGAAGGCAAGACGACATCGTTTCAAATGAAACCATGGAGCTGTCCAGACCATCAAGTACCGAGCACGTCAACTGAACACAATCGAGATGCGATGAGCTCAAAACCAAAAAATTATCATAAAGATGACCAACATCTACAAGCATCTCCCCTGCCGTGTCCCTTACGTGCCTGTACAGCCCCTGTACATGCTCCACGCCAAGCTCGAGCTCCCGGTGCTCCCTCCTGCGGTCCTCCACCGCTGACCGCAGCCTCGCCTCCTCCTCCTGTAGCTGCCGTAGCCCTGCTGCCCCTCTCGACCAGCTCGCTCCTGCTTCCTTCTGCTCCGTCTCCAGCGCCCGCAGCTCCTCAAGCATCTCCCCTGCCGTGTCCCTTACGTGCCTGTACAGCCCCTGTACATGCTCCACGCCAAGCTCGAGCTCCCGGTGCTCCCTCCTGCGGTCCTCCACCGCTGACCGCAGCCTCGCCTCCTCCTCCTGTAGCTGCCGTAGCCCTGCTGCCCCTCTCGACCAGCTCGCTCCTGCTTCCTTCTGCTCCGTCTCCAGCGCCCGCAGCTCCTCAAGCATCTCCCCTGCCGTGTCCCTTACGTGCCTGTACAGCCCCTGTACATGCTCCACGCCAAGCTCGAGCTCCCGGTGCTTCTTTCTCATGTCTTGTGTTGTTGTTTTCAGTTGTATATTTTCTTGATGCAATTGTTTGTTCAGCCTGAGTAACAACTGGGTCTTTTGTATCTCGCCTTGAATCTTGTTGAATTGTTCGTCCAGAGGTTTTTGGAAGGTAAAGGCATCGTTGCATATCTCGTAAATTTGAGATCGCAAGGTGATGACGTCTTGATTCAATCTGTGCAAAAAGGCTTGCTGACTTTGCGCGCTCTGATACTTGATTGCATGCAGGTTTTGCAGCGATTTGATGTTCTGTTGCAACCTTTCGTTCTCCTTCATCAAGAGAGTTCTCTGGGATTGCAGAGCTCTGCAGTCTTCTTTTATCGTATGATACTGATGTTCAGAAGTGTCCTGCCCTGTCACGTTCATGTCCTTCATCGTGGCATTGTTTGCCAAAGAGATTTCTTGCTTTCTCTTTTGATACTCGATTTCAAACCCCTTCAATTCTTCTATCAGCCCGTTGGTGTGTGGGATCAGCTCTGACATGATCAACTGCAAGAGAGCACATTATGATCGAGGAGAGACAGAAGTTCCTTTCACCTTCACTTCTTGCAGGCATGCCCTGCTGCGTCCTATCTCGTCTGCAACTGACTCAAATTCGTCTCTGCAGCCTATCAACTCAAGTTGCTGCCATTGCGAGCAGGTCAGGGAGGCCACGTCATCAGCTGAGCTTCTTCACCTTCAACTTGAGCTGCGACTCTTCATGACGGACTCTCTGCTTCACCTTCTCGACCTCCACCTGCCCCTCAGCTTTCTGCGCTTCCAGAGCCCAGCAGGTCTCTGAAAGGGAGAAAAGACTCGCCTTGGCGAGCAAGGTCAGAGCAAGTCAAGAGTGAATCGTCGGGGGGTACCTGCATCTCCTCCGCACTCGTTACAATCCTGTCGAGGTCCCTCGTAGAAACATCGCTCGCCGACAACAACCTGCAGTGAACAGCCTCGAGGGTTCCGATCAGCTGCTCGACGCTCTCCATTACACGCTCGGCAGACTCGTGCACGTCAGTCGTGAGGTGGTGGGACGAGGCCTCGATGTCGAGGGCTGTGCGGACAAGATTGTCACACGGGAGGGATTTCAACACTTCCGATCAGTCACCTTGTGCTAGTGAGTCTTGCAAGTCAGTCCGTCGAGACCCGAGCGTCTGGACTTGACTCTCGAGGTGCGCAAGCTCCTCCTTGAGACCCTCCCTCCGATGCTCCAGCTCGGACACTTGGTCCTGCAGACTTTGGGCTTCACCTCGCAACTCGTCAAGGTGGGTCGACAAGCTCTCCGACTCTTTCCTGCTCCATCCGCGAACATGTCAGGAAGCAATGCAAGACCGTGTCATCTCATCACCTGAGCAGAGAGCTCTTGCCTCTCCTGATGCTGATGTTCCTTGCAAGGGAAACAAATGCATCATTACATCCTCCTACAACACTGTCGAGATCCGTCGCTCGGCCCTCCACTTGCTCTAGAGCTGCTCCCATCAGGCTAGAGAGCTCCACCAACCTCCTCTCGTGCTGCCCCTTCTGAGCCTCAAGATCCACGAGAACTTCCTCGAGATTCCTCACCATGTCCTGACGCTCCACGACATCATCTTGCAGAGCAGTTCGCTCCTGCTCAACCTCAGCCAGCTCGCGTCTCGCTCGTTCGAGTTCGTTGAGGGCAGCTTTGAGTTTGCCGTCGTCTTCTTCCTGACTGCATCGGAGGCGATACCCCTCCTCGATCACTTGTAGCAGCCTCTCTTCATGCATTGCAAGCTCCCCCTTGCACTCCTCCAGTTTCTTCTCCTTGAGCTGCAGCGCCTGCTCAGTGTCCGCCACTGCCTCGTTCAAGCTGCGCAGCATCCTCTCCCTCGACGTGATCTGCGAGCCGAGCTGCTCCCAGGCCATCTCCTCCTCCCGTTCCCGTTCAGACAGGAGGCGAGCCTCCTCCTGCGCAGACAGGAAGAGTTGTAGAAGCTCTCTCCCGACCTCCTGCACTTGAAAGCGCTCCTCGTCAAGAGCAGCAACAAGCTCCTCCAGCTGGCGGATCAGTCCTCCCTTCATCGCCACCACCTGGTGGAGCCGCACCGCGTCCACATCCACCTGCCGCTCGACTTCGCTGAAGATGGAGAGCAATCCTTGTATGACGTCGCCGCTCTCCTCCTGCTGGACTTGCAACTGTTCGACCATCTTCTTGAGCATCGCGTGCTCCTCGCGTCTCGCCGAGATCTCTCGGATGAAGATCGCCTGCCGGGCTGTGAAATCTTGCTCCTTGGCTCTCAGCGATTCCTCCCACCGAAGTCTGAGCGCAGCCATCTCAACGTGCAGAGGAGTCAGCTGAGTGAACAGAAAGTCCATCTGCTCCTCAACTACATTCAGCCCTCCTTCAAAACCAGCCTGAACCTCCTCCAACAGTGAGATCTGTTGAACAAGGCCTCTTCCAGTCTCTCGCAAGGATTGGACGGAGCTTTCGATCTCCTTGCTTTCATCTCTCTTGGCTCGTAGCTCAAGATGAAGACATTCATTCTGCCGCAAGAGCTCTTCATTTTCTCTTTTCATCGCAGACTTGCTGGTCTGCAAGCTCTCAAGATCCTTGTGCAGAGATGCAAGCTGAACAGTAAGATCTGCCACGTCATCCTTGACGGTCTCGAGCTTGACCTGTTGCTCCTCTACCTTGTTTTGAGCTGCCGCAATCAGTTGCTCTTTGCTTTGGATGTCAAGTTCCATCCTTTCCTTCTCAATCTGTTTCTGCCTCAAGACATCCAACAACTCCTGTAAGTCGCTCTTCTTCTGGAAATATTCGCTTCTACTGTGAGCAATACTGTCGTTGAGAACGTTCTTCGCTTGCTTGATCAAAGAAAATTTGTCTGCAATTGCAACAATCTGACGTTCCAGCTCATCAGCAAAAGATTCATACTGAGCAAGTGCCCGAGAACAGTCACTCTCCAAGGCAGAGAAATCCAGCAAGACAGACTTCATGTGGGACGTCTCTTGCCCAAGTCTGATGACGTCATTCTCGAGGGACACCTTGACATGGCTGAAATGAGAGATCCTCTGTATCAGATCCTCTTTTTCCCGCACGAGAACCAACATAGATTGAAGAGTCAAGTTGCAATCTTCATACAATTGCTCAATATCGAAACCACTGAGCTCAACAACTTGACCTTGTATCTGTCTTGTCAGACTTAGTTCCTTCTCGTTTTCTCGCTGCAATCGGACCAAGTCTGATTGCAAGCAATCGACTTCATCTGCAAGTCTGCATTTTACCTCCTTCATCTCCTTGACTTCAGTCTGAAGGTTGACAACCAAACGTTGAGAAGTGGAAATGACATGCTCGAGATGTTTTTGCACACCCTGACTGTCGTTACGAGCCTTGTCTGCATCTTGATGCAGTTGATGCAGTTCGAACGAGATCGATTTCATCGAGCCGTTGAGATCCCGAAACAGAAATGAACATTCATGGACAAACTGCTTGATCTCGTCAACGTGACAACAGATCTCCATCTTGGTAGCAGCAACCTCGGGCGGATGCTTGTTCAGTCTCAAGTCCGCAGATGCACTTTCCACCATGGTCCTCAACAAGATCTCCTCCATGACTCTCGAGATCTCCCCCACATCAGTCAGCAGAGCATGTGCTTCTCCGATGAAGAAGCGTTCGCCAGCAACCTGCGATGAGGCATCGCACAGGTGGACAATTTCAGCATCTCGCTGCTCCTTCAACTCGCCTTCATCCGCAGTCGATCCACCTGAACAGGAGTCGACCTTGTGAACATGATCGGCGAAATTTGCCTCAGATCCTTGAGAGTTGATGCGAACCGTCACGTCCCTAGCACTTGGAGCATTACAATGAGCAACTACGGCAGCATCGTCGGCATCGTGTGATGTCTGACCCCTGCCAGTGATCGAAAATTCGACGTCATGTGAGTCAGTCTCTGCTCTGCTGGAAACTTCTCGGAGCCGCTCCATGAGGAGGGAAACATCTCCATCGCACTGCCGAAGATCCTTTACAACCTGCCCAATGGCAAGCTTGAATCCTGATATGACGTACTGAACGTGTGATCTTGTTTTCTTCCCTGCAAAGTTCTCGATGCTGGGACGCAAGTCATGCAGACCAAGAGCAAGCTCAACACGGCAAGATTCGATTTCATCTCTCAAACATTGCACTTGATCCAGTGATAGAGGTTGCAGCTGTTGACAGGAAGGTGATCTAGTGCCTGTTCCTACGCACTGTTCCTCCTGCTTCTCGGTGTGTAGAGATAATGACTTCATCTCGAGTTCATCTTTCTCTAGTTCTTTCATGACAGCTTTCTTCTTCTCGATCTTAGCTTGCAACTCAACCAATATTTTTGAAGCTCTCTCGTACTGCGATCTCGCAACCTCAGTCTCAGATGCAAATTTCGCCTTCAATTCCTTTGCCTTCTGACAATCCCTTGTGAGTTGCTCATACTCCTGCGACAGTCTCATCATATCTTGTCTTCTCGTTTCAATCTCTTCATCGTCGCTTCCTGACGAGTGACTCGATGGCACAGGTGCATCGGGAACGACGGCCTTGTCTTGCAAGCACTCCAGGGCCCTCAGCCTTTGATCTTTGGCTGCGATGATGGAGCGCAGAAGTTCGATCTCGTCATCTCTGACATCGGGATTGTACATCACGGGATTCGAGCTCTTATCTTGGTCTGTGGTGCACAACTCGTGAACACCTGGTTCTTCATCATCCAATTTGACTTTCGCAACCTTTTCCTGCTTCTGCAAGCTCACAAACACTTGCGCGAATGCATTCTCAACATCATCCAGAGACTCAATTCGAATGTCATTACAGTGAACGACAAAAATCTCCTCGAGCTTTCGGAAAACCTGCTTCATGCTGTCTTCTTCCCAGCCAGTAGATCGCAAAGGGAGACTGAAAGGCAATTCTGAACTATCTTCTTCCAAGCCTGTAGATCGCAAAGGAAGTTTGACAGAACTATTCACAAAATCATTGTTGTTGTAAAACGTGCCAGAAATGAAATTCTCAGAGCGCTCATTGCACATCGCTTCGAAATCATCCAACGGAGAAATAGATTTAGCTTCTTTCTCTTGCTGTTTCAATGACGAAACCTCACAGTCACGCATTCTCAAGCTCCTCACGCACTGATCTCTTTCTTCAGCAATGCTATCCAGCTGAGCCTGTAAGGACTCTTTCTTCTTGCGGATTCTCACATCGTCAACTTTGTCTTTCATCAGTTCCATTTCATTCTGAACGATCGCAAATCTCTTGTCAAGGTTTTCAAGTACAAGTTTGATCCGGGCAACCTGCTCTTCATTCTCCTCTTGCGCATCTTCATCAGTCTCTATCAACCCTCGTTCCGCCATTTCGTTGCCCACAATATCATTCTCTACATCATGACTCGTACGATCAGCAGACAACTCGTTTGCTGCTCTCAACAACATTGTACACTCAGGAGACTTTTGTCCACTTGAAAAAACCATCCAATGTTCGTGGTCTGATTCGTCACATTCACCATCATCACCTCTCCTGATCTCAGCATAACTTGCCTCCATCGACTCATGTACACCTGCCCTTACATCGCTCATTTCATGCAAACGAGCATTCACTCTCTTGTTCGAGCTTGGGTTGATCCCGGGGCTCTCATAGTTCGACCTTGGCTGAATGGGAGTCATTGCGGTTGATGAAAACTTGAGATGCTCGATCTCATTCTGCATCTTGAAGATGAGAGCTTCAGTCTGCGACAGCTGTTTCGATTTTCTTTTCAGAATACCTTCTAGCTCAGATATTGTTGATGATTTCTTCTCGTTCTCCAACTTGGCCTCGGCAAGTCGATTTTCCAGCTGCGTAATCTTTCCCTCCATCGCCACAATCGTCCCGTTCTTTTCGTCCAGCATTCTTTGAAGATCAGCAACAGTTTGTTGAGATCTTCTAAGATTGTTTTCCAAGGCTTCGACGTCCATTCTTTCAAACCTCTCCACTGATTGCTGCCGTTCCTGGCAGTCTATCTCCCGATCATCCAAGATGTCCAAATGTTTGACAGTATAAATCACGAACGACCTAGTATGCGGTTGCTCCGAAACAGGATTGCCCCTGAGTGACAAATTTGAAAGATTGGGCAGACTTTTGAACTTCCTCAGCTCATTCACATCAACGATCTTGTTGTCTGACAAGGCGAAGGTGTGCAGAAGTTTGAGATTCGAGAACTGAGGGATGCTGCAGATCAAGTTCGAGCTCAGGTCAACCACACGCAAGTGGACAAGCTTTTCCAAGACATCAATCTTCTGGATCTTGTTGTGCGAGAGGATCAGTGACTGCAGATGTGCCGCATGCACGACTGCATCGAGCTTCTCGATCACATGGCAAGGCAAAGAGAGCTTCGTCAGTGCTGGCAAGACATGTAGGTTCTCAATGGTTCTGATCTTGTCTCGTCTCACTCGTCCGTCAATGGAAAGAGTTTCGAGCCTGTAGACATCCCCGGGTCAAACAACACCTTGCCCTGGCAGCGACAACAAACCTGGATGTTCCTCCAGCAGACTCGCTGTGCCTCGCAAGCAGATCCTGTCCTCAGATATCAGCGACAATCTTGATCGCCATGTTCTGGGATTCACCGTTGTCATGTAGATGACACTCATCGTGGATGAGAAGGAGGTCTTCCTGTAGAAACCATCAACAAACGATTCCCCGCCTTTCCCTACTACAGCACTTGCTTTCGTACAACTTCGATCCGACTCCTCCCATTCTTTCTCTGCAACGGCGGATCCCTCAAAGGTATCTCGTGCTGCCGATCCCTCGTTCCTTTCCCTCCTGTATCCTGTCTCCCTATCCTGTCTCCTCCCTACCCCCACCTCAGTTGCTATCCCCCTCCCCTCCTTCCTAATCAGGACATGGCGCCAAATGACAGTTACAACCCCATCAAAGAAACCGTTACAAATGACTTCCCTACCAGGCCGTTACAACCTTCGACAAGGTCCCGTTACAACTCCGTTAGGGAATCGGGCCCGGGCCCGGCATTCGTCTGATGACGGACCGGCTTTGGACATTTACTCAAAGTTAGACACTCGGAAGAAGCAAGAGGTCTCAGCACTAAAACTCTAATTATTCAGTGGTAGTGGTAGATATTTATAATATAATTTTATATTTCGCATACAGCATATCACGGAAAGGGAGTGATTTTGATTCCCCGCCCCCCCCCGCTCGAACGATGTCCGAGATATGAAAAGACTCATTTTGGGAGAGCTTTCTTTTGCTCCTGGTGCGTCCGAGATTGATCAAATTTATGTGATCAATTCCCGAGATTGCAGTTCGAAGACGGCAACGCAAGATGACAGATCTTCCAAGTGAGGCACTAAGATAAATGGGGTGAGGCCTGGAATACGCCCTCCGCTCCCCTCGTGCCCCTCAGGCCTCACTCCCCGGAGGAGCTTACAAAACTCCTTTTTTACGACTCGTGGAAGTACAAATGAGACCTGCTGGGGTGGGTGGAATACCACCGGTGTCTGAGACTTGTGTCTGACCAGTTCACATGGTGGGTATTGGAACACGGAATGCCTTGAGGGGGTAGGGTAGTACAACATGGGGGGCAATGTATTACCGGTGTTGAAGAAGGAGGAGATATCGGAATGGTCAAAAGGTGGGTAAATTAAAGAGGAATATAGGGGTGGGGTACATCAAGGACTTGGATATTTGGGGGTAGGGTACTGAATGGGATACTTGTAACTTGCTTGTGCAGGAGTGGCTAGCTCTCAGAACACGTCCTCGGTCGACACGATACTCTTGAATACAGCATACGGCATACCGTTCTGCATCCCCACCTTTTCTGAAAGATCCCTCCAAGACCCTTCACCACTCTCAGACACTCCGTTGCGTTATAAGCATTGTTGAAGATTGACATCGATCCAACAAGACTGCATTGGAACTCCAGTAACTGTGCAGCGATATTCTTGGCATGCAAGAACGCGAGTTGCATCTGATTACGATGATCAGTTTACTGAAAAACAGCTTAGATACCCGTACTAACGAAATGGCTAAATCGAGCATGGAGCGATGCCATTCGATGTACAGGCTGAAAGAAAACAACAGTTTCAATGACATACCACAGTTCAGCAGGAGTTCCTCTGTTCCACTGTTTCATTCACGGTTGGTGCATCGTGCTGAAAAAAGAGCAGCCATGGAGAAAGGCATTGACCGAAAAGGAAACTTCGTTGATAACGGAGGCTATTCAAAAGTTCTCCTTGCCAGGTCAAACCCAATGGAAAGTTCAATTGACGTCCATGGAAACTTTGTTCTCAGACCCTACATATCGTGAGCATTGCATTGATATGGCATTCATCATGGGAGATTTGTCCGTTGTAAAGTACAATAATTAATAAACCTTGCATATGTACAATGCCGAAGTCACAAGCTGCGGTTTGTTTGCTGTCGTGATTACACTGACAGCTTTCGTACACATCCGCGACATGCTCGGGTCCACGAAACATCGTGCCAGGAGAAACTGTCATTTCCCAACCAGAACGAAATTTTCACGCCATCTTGCAGCACACTGATTAGTTGGTTTTTTGAAACTCGGATGAGATGATGCCAAAATAACTTAACATTGATACGTAAAATGTTTCAAGACCGTACGGTCATGATGAGCCTGTCGGTGAAAGCACGGTAAGTCGTAGCAAGGCTACCTTCCGGCGTGCCCGGCCACGGTGATGGTGCCACGCGCTGAGACTCGCTAGTACGGTAGGCTTCACACCGGCGGCCTCAGTGACTCTCGGGGCCGGGAGCCGCCATCAGCTGCCGCCGCTGAGTACCAGGTACAGTACCGTCCGTCACGGCCGCCCGGCGGCCGTGACGGGTCGCGCCCGGCCGGCGCGGGCGCCGGCAGGCTTCAAGTCGATCCTGGCAGCCTGTGACTCACCGTACAGTGGCGCCGCAGTCACGCGGCGGCCTGCGGCACTGCAACAGTGACGGCCGCCGGGGTGCCAACGTGGCACCGACCGTTCACGGTTTGCCGGCCAGTCGCGCCGCGGCCGGTGGCAAGGCCGCAGTGCACCCGGGCCTGTCCTCGAGTCGTACCGTAGTACTGATCTTTCACTGAACTTAACTAAACTCAGTGCACTGGTACTCTGCACTGACTCCGAAGTTTTACTCACCGTGAGCCGGGCACTGCACTCCGAGGCTCCGACTCACTGAGTCCGGCGCCGTCGCCGCGTGAACTTAACCTGGTCCGACTGCCAGGCTGGGCCCCCGCCGCCCGGCCGGCGCCGCCCGGGCCCGGCAGCCGGGCGGGCCGCCGGCCCGGTCCGAGACCGTACTCGTCCGTCACGGGGGCCCCGTCGGGTCGTCACTGCCAGGCCCGGGCCGGTCCACCGGCCCTGACGGTGCCCGAGTCACTCGGAGCCGGCCGCGCCGCGGCCCGGCTCGGAAGTTGAACCGTTTCAAGTTGCAGTGCCGCCGCAATTCAATGATTCGCGGCGGTTACTAACAGCGGTTGCACTCGACAGTTACAAAGTGGTTTTTTTTTTCTTTTGGCGGGACGGCGGCGAGGAAGCATGGCGAACGACGATCCGGCAAAGGGCATGCGGAGAGCTCGAAGGTAGGGAGATCAGGCCCCTCCTGTCCGTCCTCGTTGGACATGATCTCTCTTCCATGCCGTCTACTAGTGCTCTGTTTGCTGTTGATGATGTGTGAGAGTGCTCGCTCTCCGACTTGCCCATGCCTCTGCCTCGTTGTGACCTATCCTTCTGTGGGAGCTGCTGCGCATCACATTTCTGCTCGCTCATGACACATGTCCTTCTTTGAATAACTTTGATAACTGTCATGGAATGTGCAAAGTTCCGACAAGATGTTTGTTTATGCTTGATGGAGGTTTATGTAGACAACTGTAGATCTACTAGTAGCAGAGAAACCAAGGAAAGAAGCTTTAGGAATCTAAGATCTATTATACAGGTCAGCTGATGACGAAGAAGAACAAAGTGACAACGAACAGGTGAGTTTCTCGATCTTAGAAGTCGCTTGTTCTGACGATGCTTGCGTGTAATCTGCAGGAAGAAGTCGAGGTCTATGACAGTGGTGAGTCTCTGAGAGCGTTGTGGGATGCATCATCGCCTAATGATGTTAGGTGAAGAAGCAGAAGAATGCAATGAGGAAGAAGACGGTGGCGAATATGATGAGGGTGAGCCCATTGTCTTGTACGTTGTGCCTCCCTCATTGCAAGTAGATGGCGATGGCGGTGAAGGAGAAGAAGAAGGAGAAGAGGGTGATTATGAAGGAGTAGAGGACGAAGAAGAGGAGGGAGACGAAGAAGAGGAGGGAGATGAGGACAAAGAAGACGAAGACGAAGACTCCGAGCAACATGAAAAGGTATTCCACTTGTCGCCTTTCGTGGTGTTCCCTTATATATATCTGATGATTTTCTCTAGCGGGACGACGGCAAAAGGCTCGAACCATTTGAAGTTCCTAAATCAGGCCGATTTTTCCTCCATGACGATCGTACCGAGGGCAGTCCAGCCGAAGATCCTCGTGAAGAAACCAGGCCACGCAAAAAGTTGTGGTCCGAGAACGAGGGGAAATGGGGCCATGATAAATTCGAACAACTCGTCCAGGTAAGCCAGCCCTCGTACATTTACACAAATTTATCTAATTGTACGGTCTTTCTCTCATCCTGTCTTGATTGGAACCTTTCTTGACAGGAGGAAGAGGCAGAAAGCAGGAGAAGTGTTGCCAGAAGGGGTAGAGGCGGACGTGGTGGGCGTGGTGGAGAACGGATGATGCCCAGGCCGGAACCGCAGCCTAGAGAGCAACCTATCCTTGGTCGAGGCGGTCGAGGGAACAAAGCAGGAGGAGCTGTTGGCATGCCGGGGGGACGAGGAACAGCTCCGAGGACCTTGAGTAAAGCGCCCGAGAACGGATCCCCTCGCATGGGAAGGGGCCGCGGTCGTGAAATGAACGAACCAATTCGTGGTAACGCCATGGGTAGAGGTGGAGAGATGGGCCGACCGCGCGAGAGAGGAGTTCCGCAGAAGCATGTCGCCGCTCGACCGCAGCCATCTCAACACGATGACGATGACGAGGACGATGACCCCAACGATCCCTTCCCTGCGCTCACTGCCAAGGCAGGAGGTGCCAGGAGAGGTCGCGGTGGACACCAGACTGTCACTGTAGATCTTCGTGGATCCGGACGCGGTGGTGTCAAACCCATGCAAGGTCGACCAGACATGCGACGAGTCGAGGAGGACGACTATTACAATGCTGTTGTGCCGGATCGTAATGTCAACAGGCCAAGTGGCCGTCGTGCTCGTGGAAACGAGCAAGTGATGATGGCGCAACAGCAACACAATGCCAACATGAATGCAATGTCACCTTCCCTTGCTATGGCACCTCAGTTCACTCCGAATGCAATCGGTGGCAATATGAGCATGAACCAGCAACAACAGATGCAGCAGATGCAACCAGGAGCTCCGCAGCAGCAGCAATGGGCCCCCGAGTACGCACAGCAATGGCCTCAACAGTTTCAATCTCCCGGTATCTCAATGTCTTTCCTGTTGTCCTTTCCTAAGTCTCCTGTTAGGTGCCCAGCCGCAGTATTACATGGTGATGCAGGGTACCGACGGGCAAGCACAGGGAGCATACTTCTTTCCTGCACCCGCACAGCCTACTGCAGTGCCAATAACGCAATTTCAGTATCAGCAGACTGTACAGCAGACTGTAAGCTCCTTGTCTGTATCTCGTGAAGTTTTGCTTATCTCACTCCTGCAGCTTCCCCCTCAAATGGCGAACCAATTGGCTGGCTCCTTACCAACAGGGGCGATGCCCTTCACCCCCTCTGTTGTGGCACCGCAGCCCAACGTGGGTGCAAAGCCGTCGTCCAGAAGATACACTCAGATGACTTTCGGCAACCAGGTAAGTCATGCTGCCATGCCGCCCACGTGTGGAACTGACGTGTCGGTGTCAGCAGATCATTGCGGCCAACGACGCCGGAGCGCCAGAGGGGCACTAGAGCAGACTCTTTCAGAAAGTTACACATGGAAGCCTGGAGGGAACATGGGCTTCCTTCGAGTATGAGCTGATGATCATAACTAGAGGGTCACGATGCCCCTTGAAGATGAAATTCGTGAGAACGTAACGATGGGAGGCGGCAGGGCGTTTCGTGCCCTTGTACTCTCTCTTTCTTGCCCACAAGCTACTGGTGTAGGCAGAACCTGATCGATTCAATGGTGAATCTTTAAGAGGTTGAAATTTTGTCGAGCGAGTCCCGGCAGTGATATGAAGAATGCTTCAGAAAGGTTGGCCCTTTTGGCCTCAAAGAAAATCCAGCAATAAACCCTTTCTTACTCTGCTGTGATTTATAGACAATGACTCCGTTCTGACATAAGACATTGACATCGTACCGACACTCGTCCAAACTCACATGAAGGTTTCTGGGCAGATTGTGTGAAATTCAGCGTGTTCACCCCACAAGTGAGCAGGACTGATAACCACCTCACGGATTAATGCGACTATCGCTATTCAGTCCGTTGGACTATGCTGAGGGCGAATCTCTTCACGACATGTTGGTTTAATAACTCAGTTAGTTCACTATCCTCCAGCTCTCACAGGAGATCAGCCGCTCGAGCCGGGACGAGCCGGGAGAGGGTGAGGAGCTTGCTGATGGCGTTAAGTGGGCCCATGTCGCCGTCGGGGAGGGGATTCGACGTGGGTACGTCGAGGAACTTGAACGCCTCCTTGAGGTCTGCCGGTCCAGCAGCGACAGGAGCGTCGAGATGTGCCGGGATGATCTTCCTGAACCTCCACTGGCAGATGCGCTGGATCCAGTCCCTGGTCTCGTCCGGCGTCCGCTCATAGATGAAAGTTCTCACCACCGGGCTGACGAAGAGCTTCCCTGCTATCACGTCGAAGGAGGGGACGTAGGGGGGACCGAGGAAGCAGGACATGAGAGCTGACTTCTTCCACTTGTTCTCCTCCTCCCGGTAGGCCTTCAAGACCTCGGGGGCCTCGGGGGGGATGAAGATGACCGCGTCAGTGACGAAGAGCGTCGACGACTTCTTGTGGAAGAAGGCGACCTCGCTGGTCTTCCCGATGCCAACCTCAGCATACACCACCTTCTGCTCGATCTCCTTCGACCAGGGAACGTTGGGGTCCATGTCTTGCAGCACACCCTCCACCTGGCCAACGTAAGGAACAAGAGGTAAGGGCTCGCTAGCACACCTTGAACCCGAGGGGAAGGTCGATGGGCCAGCTCCACTGCCCGGGGGCGACGTAGGCCTTGGCGTTGGGGAAGTAGCTCATGAAGGGCTTCATGAAGATCTTGTGCTCGAGGCCCGTGGTGGGGAGGATGACGTACTTCACCTCTCCCAGCTTCTTCACCATGGCTACACATTCCTCAGTCGGGGCTACGGGGGCATGCACCCAGAGCCCTCCGTCGTTGAGCCTGACTACAGTCATCCTGATGTTGACAGAAACGTTGGCAAAGCCGTGCTCCTGCTCGAAGGTGTAGATGTTGTCATCCACCTTCTTCGCTATTGTCTTCCTCTCAGTGTTGTATGGCTTGAGGGGAAAGGGGTTAAGATAAAACTTCGACTTGGGGGTATCTAGAGCAAACTCTTCTCGCTGCAAAGTTCGACTTCCAGAAGGTCTGTTCGCTTCCATGCTATTACGGGATCCGATCCTCTGCATGGAGAGCTTCAAGACACTCACTGCCCGCTCTCGCACAGTGGAAAAGATCGATGCACGGGGATCGGTGTAGGTGAGGAAAGAAGTAGCAGGAGAGATCATTAAAACCAGCGACAAGGCCAATGCGAGCTTCATCGTGCTGAGGTATATCTATAATCAAGAAAACAGTTAGTCATACGTAGTACATCAAGATCGAAAGCAAAACAAATCCCCCAAACACGCACATCCTCCCTTTCTCTCACATGTTCAACTTTCTCGCACATCTACGTCACTCTGAAAATGCTTCATGCATGCCCTCCTCCTCCTCCTCCCCTCTGTTTCATCGTGCGCCTTGCATCTCTTCTACGCCATCATCACGTCTGAACGTATCGGGATCGGGGTGCTTTATGAGTACGAGGGGGGTGGTCAGTGTCAATCTTTCCACCCAACGTTTGCATGTCAAAAAGGGGGTAGTCTACTAAGAGATCCGAAGGGGGTGGTCCTTCTCGAGCTCTAGGAGGCAAACGAATTCGTCTATGCGTGTTAGAGTCATAGGGTGGGTAGAGGCTTGTATGGGACTGGGGTGGGTACGAAAAAGAGACTTAGGGAGATCGGTAGGGTGGGGTAGTCGCTTTACCCTTCGGCCTAGGTTTTGGGGGTGGTGCTCCAAAAAAAGGAAATCAAAATGACATAAGTGGATTTTGAAAATTTCATCAACAATTTCAACTCAACAGCGTTCATCAATGCTGGTCGTTTGAAATTTGAAATGGCGAAGGCGTGGGAGGACGGTTCAGGAGGCGCAATGAGACTAAGACCATGGCACGTACCATTAGACAGCAGCAGGACAAAGACAGAGACAGAGACAGAAGAACTCAAGGCTCTGAGGAACTAGAGGTTCAAGTAAAAAGGATAGACGGTATAGAGTGACAAGCTACATCCTGAACTTTCCGTTCATTCATCGACTTCAGTCAAAAAACGCGCAACAGCAGCTGAAAGAGCCGATTAGCCTGATTGTTGATCCCATCGCCTGTCGTTCTTGTATCCCATCGCCTTTCTTTCTTGTACATGTATTTCAAGAGAAATAACCTCAAGATGCAGAGTGAAAATTTATGTTTGAGCTGGAAATAACGCCATATTTTGCAGGACGCGAAAGAGCTTACATTTTGATCTGTACTTAACGTATTCTTGTTGGTAAGGCACATCTCAATTCCCCTTTGGCTCGACAAGAAACTTCAAAGAGACTTTGAGAGGCCAAGCCAGCTGACCAAAAGCAAAAATGTCGCACAAGCAGAGGGTCGCTGAGTTAGTGGAGGAGGCTGAAAAGATTCAAGCATGCACCAAAGTGCTAGTCCATGCAGCAACAGTGGTAAGTCCGTAGGTGTACTGCCTGTTCCTGTACACTTGCTCGCTCTATTCCTAGATGACATTTGAGTCCAGATTGGAAACATGGCTGAAAACCTTCAAATATTGGGTGAAAATACAGAGGAAACTCAGAAGAGTATCGACAGATGGAAAGGTGTTGTGCACTGAAGTGGATTACTCCGTTCTCTCATGCTTTCATCATCCAGATGTTTTCCTACCTCAGGACAACGTCGAGACCAGAGTTGAGGAGATTGCTTCCCAGAAACGCAAAGTTGCTTTCTGCGACGCTCCGAAGAGCTCCTCAGCCAGGTGGAGTGAAGAGTAGAGCACTCGTTACTATCAACTGACGAGCAATGATAGGAGTTCTCTCCCTGCACAGGCGAAGAAGCGTCGAGCTTGAGGAAGAGACGAATGTGGTCGGAAAGTGAACCACATCCTCCGTGACACTCAATGGGTTGTAGAATATAAAAGCTTCTGAATGTGGTGCTCACTGGTGTCAGAGACTCGCCGGGTAGCCAGAACATGATCTAGAGGCCCGATCAATATGGGCCTGGGGCCAGCGAAGCAGTTCCAACAAAGAGATCGAGTAGAAATATCAAATTCTCAGAAACCATCCGGATTTTCAAGTAGAATTGTAGGTCTTATTTTATTGTCAGATTAGGATATTTTATTCCGGATGAGTCGAAAGTTGAGAATCCATTTTTGAGATCAAAAATCGCCTACAGTACTGCGTTTCTTCCTCTTTTGACCCTAAGCGAAAACTCATGCTGGTGGCGATGGAAGGAAGATAGATCGCAATTGTTCTCAAACAGTATGCTGTTTGTTCCTGACAAATAATGCAAATAACATAGGGAAATCATTTCTCCATCGATTAAAATTTTGAGAAGGTATATATTCAATCCACCCATGATTTTCGTAAAATTTGACATATGGATCTCCTTTGTTAGAGCCTCAATCTGAGGTGATGTGCATGAAGTTTTGTTAGGCAATATCGCATGACACTCTTCGCAGCAACCATCTTTCCGAGGCTTGCCATTCCTCCGGATGTGACGGCGGCAAGGAAGATGGGTCAGGTTCAGGTTTTGCACTCCTTGGTAGAGACTGATGGTTTCATTGATCTATACTGACTGAAGATTGGTGCAGTTTGTAAGCAGCAGTGCTTTTGTGTTGTACTTCAAGTTCTGTGTATGTTATTGCGCCAGGTGACATCTTAACTTAATGCTTTTCCTGTTTTCCCTGTTTTTCCTGTCATCCTTTTGAACAAAAGTGCAGGATGCAGCATTTGTTGGCAGCAACCACGAGGGATCCATTTTCAAATCTCAGAATTCAGGCAACTCAACCTTTCCTTCGTTTGCAACGCTACACAAATCCTTGGAATCCAGATAAGTAGGTCGAAAGAAAAATTTCAGGTTTGAGATTTTAGATTGATCAGCAGAGGCTTTGAGGGACAGGAAGCTAACAAGTTGGTGATGAATGCCCATGAAGGAGGACTCTTGAGGAGTAGATGATGAAGGATCCAAAAAGAAGGAAAAATGGTCACAATTGTGTAGGAAGGACACAGGTTCTCCTTGGTAGAAGAGACTCAGATTTGAGATCAGTATCCTTTATGAGATCAGTATCCTTTGAAGGGACACGCGACACAGTGCATTCCCAGTTTGGACAGGTGTTCAACAGAGAGTTGGGTTGGAGGAAATGTGAGACTCCTTCCCGAGCATCAACTCATAAAGCAGTCACGATCATTTCATGCGTTTTGTTCTGATGAGAAGAAGGATTCGAGGTGGTGTATTATCATTTGACATCCAGCATACGGACGAACATCTAGATGTCATAAATAATTCTCAGTAACCATCCGGATTTTTATTGTAGGTCTTATAATAGTTTATTGTCAGACGGGGATATTAATCCGGATGAGTCAGAAGTTCAAAATTTATTTGAGAGATCTAACAGAGTACCGGTCAAGTTCAGGAGAGTACAAATGATGGGGTACAAAATATACATTGCATCGGGTGTATTTACTTTGAGATTTGATATGGACCGATGTCCGCTTCAACTATAGTACCCAATATTAGTACCAATAAATAGTTTTTGAGTGAATTCTGGTCGATATCTATTTGATAACAAATCTTTTATGTTTTTATTTTGTACCAATATTGTACGGCCAAAAGTCTTTGATCCCGGTACAACAAAAAGTACGAAATGGCGGAAACTAGCGGAGAATGCCTGTTTGGACGCGAATGTCGAATACAGGGAGCTCCATGCAACCCTGCGACTGGGACTGGACATAAGTGCCGGAAATGTGGTGGCAACTTTCATGCAGTATGTGCCAGTTTTCGAAGTGAGGATCCTGGATTTTGTGGTTGTCAATCGCCGCCTCCTCCCAGCGATGATGTGCAGTCAGCGATAGCAATTGACGAATCGGAAGGAGATGGCATGTCAGTGTCATCTTGCACGTCACAATTAGATGATGGGATGGAGGGACCAAGCTCGATGTTTCAAAATCCCACTGCTGCTGCAAGACCCAACAATGCACGACCAAAGAGAAAACGTTCTTCTACAGAAGCTGAGTCTGCTCTGTGGGACAACTTACGCGTACAAGACGAAGCAGCGCTCGAAGCATCAGTGGAAGCTATCCGCGAGAATACGATATCGAAGAAGAGCAGGAAGATGTATACCAGCTCCATGATACGTCTTTTGCAATGGCTCTATGTCAACAGAAAAGAAGTTCTCACCAAGGAGTTCAGGGAGCTCATGGAAAGACAGAATATCATGAACTTGCACTACGTTCCCGATAAAGATCTGCTGCATGATATCCTAACGCGTCGTGAAATCAAACCCATCGACTTTGAAAATAAGGAATCAACCGATCCAAAGTGTAGATTTACATCCACAGCTTTCATTACATGGCTTGAGCATTTGAGAAGTCAACGCGAAGCGGGTGGAAACTCTGAGAATGGTGCGTATGCATTTAGCACTTTGTCAGGACACAGATCTGGTCTGTTTGATCTTTATCGTCACTACGGATTCGAAATGCCTTCCGAACTTAGCAATTCGTTGAAGAAGGATTTCAAAGGCGTGAAACGAACAGTTGCTAAGGGTGCATCGGAGACGAAAGATGTTAAAGTGAGTAGTGGGAAGGACCCATTATCATTCGAAGGATACAAAATGTTAGGGAATTTCAGTTTGAAGCAAACAGGCACAGAATGGATTTTTTTCAGGACTATGCTCATCATATGCTGGAATCTCATTTGCAGAGCAAACAATGGAATCAAAATCCTGTACAACCATATGGAATTCTTCGAGGATGCGCTCAAAATTTACATCATTCATCAAAAGAATGATCAGGAAGGAGATCGACCACGGGATGGGAAACACATCTACGCCAATCCTTTAAATCCAGACATCTGCCCCTTGCTGGCCCTTGGTAAGTGAAGATTTGTTTGTACACATCGCTAAGAATTGATATTACTTCCGGTGAACGCAGGCATTTACTGGTGTTGCTTTGGAATGAACGATAATGGACATGGAAAGCTATTCCCGGGCAATAATCAGTTCGACCGTTTCAGCAAAATCATCACCAGGTTCCGCAACAACGAAAATCTGAAAGATGCCTTCAAATTCCTGGGAATAGACATACAAAATATCGGGTCACACAGTGTAAGAAAAGGTACTGTACATGGTTTGGTATCCACTCGGATCCAATGACTGATGTTGTGCAAAGGATCCGCTACTTATTGTTCCGGTGGAAGTCCAGATGGTCCAAGATATGTTCCTCTGAGTAATAGGTGACAAACAATATCCATCACTGGATTCTGAGCCGTAGCGCAGAATTGGCTGGAAGATGGGACCTGTGCAAGACACATACATGAGACTTGAGGCTGCAGGTAATTCTCTTCTCTGAGGTGACATGGAAGGGCAACGACTTGACCGCGCGATAGGCGACCAGTATGTGGGAAGGACAGCGACGGGCCTGCCCCTGGACAAGGCAGAGTTTGCCACGTTGCCCCCCTACTTTCGCTGGTCTGATGGGGATGAAAGAGCATTTGTATCGTCTTACATCTCAGAGATGTTCCCTGGAATTACAACCAAACTGTATCTTGTTGCAGAATACGCTGTGGCTTCTGTTGTGTATCATTCTGAATTTTTGATGAAGACACTCCCGAAGGAACATGCTTTGTTGGCTACTTGCCTGTTCACGCAACAAGGAATTCTTCAACGAATGAAGAAAATGGTGACAATCGAGGGCGATGGCAGACGGTGTACAGGCATTCCAGCGCATGTAACAATCCTCAGAGGCATGAAAGGGCTTGAAGCTAGCAGGAAGGAGGTAGAAACGCGTGATACGCAAACAGACATCAGTCTGATGGCATCAAACTCAGTGAACAATGGCAACATGGAGCAGAGTCACTGTGTTGGAAATATCGGCGGAGGGATGATGATGCCAATTGTGCTTCAAAAAGTGGAAGAGATGACAACTCGATTTCGTCATATGGAGGATATGTTAGAGGTCCTGATGAGACAGGTGAATGGGAGGGCAGACTGTCAAAGCAGTCCAAGACAGCCTGCACAAGTTGAGCAGAGTGGAGCATTGCAGGTGAACGGATACAACTGGGGTCGACGCATTCGCCTTCTGCCAGAAGATTTTTTATGGCCAAAGATGTTCGTTGATGTGGCTTACGAGTGGTGGATGCAAGGAAATGCAGAAAAAGGGTATCCACCATTCAAAAACCTGGAACCGAGTGATTTTGCCGACCAGAATGCAAGGAAACGTTTGAGTGACTTCAGGTATCTGATGGGCAAAATAGACCAATGTGCACAGGAGAAAGGAGTGTATAAGGAGAACGCAACCATGGAGGAAACCAAGGAAATCTTCAAGCAGTGCGTGGAATGCTTGAAACTACCGAGGAAAGAAGGGAGGCAACGACGGACCTGGCAGTCTGTAGCGACCTGGTGCAGAGAACAAGACGGATTGCATCGTTGAGAACCAGTAGTTAGACGAATGAGATGATTACAGTGACAGATTTTATAGCAAAACATATGACGTACGCAAGTGCCGATATTCCACAGAAAAAGTGAGTGGTAATGGACGTGTAGGAATGAAGAACGAAGGTGATGGTGGACTAAGGAGTTGAGGTTGTCTCTTTCCTTGCGATGTGGCAATATATTGATGAGATTTGAATCGTGAGATTGTAGTTCAAGATCATTGTGTACATCATACATCCATTGTCATATGGCTAGCTATGATGTAAAGAGGAAAAGAATGCTCTCATCTACTCAGAATCGCTCACAGCACCGTCTTTCATCCTCTTCTGAAGCCATTGCGCAAATTTTATGGGAAATTTATTGCGAACTATAAACTTTCATAAATTCTGGTACAACCCGAAAATCGGATACATAATAATATGATCCGGAAGAAACCTCCTACCCATAATACCCATAACTTTCTGCCAAACCCTGCGGATCCCACCCCTACCCCTTAATAAATTTAGAACTACCCCTGTAAAATCATACCTTCAATCCATGGAGGTACATATCCAACTCAGTATAATATCCCTTTGCAGAGTCCTTTATCTAGACCCCTACCCCACCAAATTCAATACCACCCCATTACTTTATTATGACATTGGCAGAACCTACCCACCCCTGTCTGCTATGTAGTGAAGAGTTCCCAGCAAGCAGAGGCGCATTCGAACGAGCAAGGAAGAAAAACCATATTGCAAGAGCCAGTCGGTAAGGAACAGATGCCCGCTACAGAGAATCAGACGATTCCCCCTCGACAGACAAGCAAAACTTCGCATGACATGCTTTCTGGAGACTTGGTGTACGACAAAAGAAAACTTCCAATCATTCAAAAAAGAGTGGCGAAGGAGCTGAAGCACGACGCCTTCGCGTCATGTTACAAGCCTGAAGTACTTTCATATGCATGGAAGGTGTACTACGACGTTGTAATAACTTTGCAGGACATGCAAGTTGCCCTTCTTCTTGACCTCCCAAATAAAGTCTTCGACGATGGCGGAGCTATCAACAGAGCCTTTGTGGAGCACATTGCCGGTAAGGGTGGTTCCAGGGTTAAAGTAACGAATCAGTTTCCGGAAGATTATCCAGCAGAAAGAGTGGAGCGAGTAATGTCTACTCAAGAGACAACGCAGGGTGTCTACGAGAAACTCTCAAGTCAGGATCATGCTTTCCTCAAGAAGATTATTCCTCCCAACGAATCGTTCCTTGCAGAATTGAAAACTGTTGGCTTCATTGGCTTTCCCAACACGAATGAAGAGCTCGCTGGCAATGGAAATGTCGTGTTGACCGACAAAAACTTGTACTTTTACTGGCATCAAAACAGGTATGAGGCCTCCGCCAATGAGAGCGTTCACGGATCTACCTCCTGCTGGTGCCCCATGGGTTGGTGCGGTTGCTTCGAATGCTGCAGATTTTACTCGGGAAGCTACTCGCATGTGGGAGTGAGGGAGGCTGAGGACAAGATCACTTTCATCCCGATCAGCTACCTCACTCCCGGTGGAGTCAAGTGTGAGCGCTCAGATCACCTCAAGGTATCGAGAAAGGTGGAGTTCGACAAACGCTGCTGCTGCTCATCATGCTGCTGCTGCTGCTGCTACAGAGGTAGCAGCAGCTCAACCAGCGGCATCACCAGCTCAACCAGCGGTCATGGAAGCACAGGCTGCTGTGACTGGTGCTTCTATCACGGGCAAATGATCTTCCAGTTCAGCAGCGAGCAGCTGAGTGGGGCATCCATAGAAGCGAGGATCATCAAGAAAATCGTGAATGGGGCAAACCGCGGCGAAATTGTCTGTGATGGCCGACTTCGCGTTCTGAGCGTAAGATATGTGGATCTTGCCACGAACCAGGTAAGGCTCAGCTTGTATACTTGTGACGATGAGATGGAGTGACTGAGACATTCAAGGTGAAGGAAGTCAGCTGCGTCGTTGATAAAGACAATGTCTCCCTCGAGGACGTCTACAAGTTTACCGTCGCGGTCAATTCCCATTGCAAGGCTCAAGATTACATCGACAACTTTCGGCAGGTGAAAACATTCTGGCATGACAGAGTGGGTTCAAGCTGACATATCATTGGTGAGCAACAGACGAATACCATGGTCTTCTCTGACTCTGGGAGACTGAAAGGACTGCGTAAAAGCGTAATGGAGAAGAGATTCCTGAGTGGCCCTGTGGCCTCTTCGTTTAAGTTCTTTTCCAACATTTTTAGGACTCAGAATCGCACACAAGGCTAGCGATTAGGTACAGTGATAGGATATGATAACTGACTTTTGTTTTTCCTGGATCTTTATCCTCGACGGATGCGTTTCTTATGGTTTTAGATAACTTATTTTTCTATTTCTAACTTCATAATTCGAATAAACTTATAGCTAGAATTGTGCATAGTTTCGCACGTTCGCTCATTGTTTTCTTGAAGGAATCACTTCACACGTCAACACGCTTCTCGAGAGGCACTTGTCAGGAGTTACCCCAAAATTTTGGTGCGCGAAGGTCTGGACCTCCTTTCGAGGTTGTTGTGAAAGAAGTTGTTCGAGAAAACATGCATCCAGTGAGCAATCCACAGGTGTGGTCTCCGACTTCATGAGTCGAGGCATGTCCAGGTTGGGCAACCTGATGAAGGAGACCTTAAATGGAACAGCTGAGCTGCCTACAAGCAGTGTTCTGTTTGCAACTCTGTTGGGATCGGATCCCTCGGAAACTCGCCTGCTGAATGGCGACAGTGGGTCAGTTATGGGCGATTCTCCAGGGGGGGGTGGCGGGGATTGTCTTGCCGGGCTAGCCTGACGCTCTTCCGTCAAATGGACAACAGCGAGGTCAACCTGACCTCCTCCTTCTCCTTCTCCTTCTCCTTCTCCTTCTCCTTCTTCTTCTTCTTCTCCTCCTCCTCCTCCTTCTTTTCCTCCTTCTCCTCCTCCTCCTCCTGACCCTTCCAGCAGGACACGCCCAACAACAACTCTGGTGCGGCTGGAGCAGACACGCTTTTCGCTGGGATACCCATCCTCCACCTTCTATCCACGAAGCCCATCGGTCGGGTGATGTTGAGCATGCTCAGAGCCCTTCGACTGCAGGAGCTCATCGTCCGAGACCACGACGAATACTTTAAGGTCGGCCATCTTCCTCTCTGTCTTCCTCGTCCTCGCTAGTCGTCACCCTCTCCCTCTCTCCCCTCCTCGTCCTCATCCTTGTCGTCTCTCTTCCCCCTTCTACTTTCTGCTCAGTCTTCCTTCATTCTTGCAGAATTCTAAGGAGCACTGTCTTTGAACCAGCTTGATCACAGGTTTGCGAGAGAAGAGAGCTTGGAAGTGCAGGGGGAAAGAGCTGTCGACAAGCTCAAGACAAAGCTTCTTCGGAGGATCATGTGAACAGCTTCCCCTTGTCCCTCCTCCTCCTCCTCCTCCTCCTCCTCCTCCCTATCTACCTCCTCCTCCTCCTCCTCCTCCTCCTCCTCCTCCTCCTCCCTATCTACCTCCTCTTCCTCCTCCCCCTCCCCCTCCTTCTCCCCCTCACCTTTCACCTCCTTCTGCTCTTTCTACTCCTCATGCTCTTCCTGCTGTTGCTGCAGCGCTTGCTCCTCCTCCTCCTCCTCCTCCTCCCTATCTACCTCCTCCTCTCACACCCGTCCAGATGGTCCCCGCTGTTCGACGTCAGCGCCTGGGTCAACGTTGTGCATTGAAGTGGATTACTCCGTTCTCTCATGCTTTCATCATCCAGATGTTTTCCTACCACAGGACAACGTCGAGACCAAAGTCGAGGAGATTGCTTCCCAGAAACGCAAAGTTGCTTTCTGCGACGCTCCGAAGAGCTCCTCCTCAGCCAGGTGGAGTGAAGAGTAGAGCACTCGTTACTATCAACTGACGAGCAATGATAGGAGTTCTCTCCCTGCACAGGCGAAGAAGCGTCGAGCTTGAGGAAGAGACGAATGTGGTCGGAAAGCGAACCACATCCTCCGTGACACTCAATGGGTTGTAGAATATAAAAGCTTCTGAATGTTGTACAATTATCAACAAGGAATTGTGCTATTTTCCGAGGCATCAAACGATTTACACAACTTGCATTCCACCAGGCCGCGAGCTCATCATCTCAGATGACACCCTGACGAAAGGAATCTGCGTTGGTGTTAGGAACCACCAAAACAAATCGCCAATGGATCATGATGTACCTCTTTTCCAGACCAATGCAAAGAGCAAACACATCCGACAAAATAGAGAACAAGAATCTGAACCGTCCAGTAGCCATCCAGCCACGCATTGAGGCCCCACCCCTGCCAATAACCCGCTATGATGCCAGACAGGTGACCGATGAAGTCGACTCGTGGGATCATCAATTGAGTGAAGATAAGAGAAGCGAAAGGAGACATATTGTACGGAACCCTGAAGAACAAGAAATCCAAAGATTGCCCACTTGTAAGCAAACTCATCCAGGTCATCCAAGCAAAGACAACACAAGAGAAACCAACACCAACCGTGTTAAGAGTGTACTCAGCAGATGGTGTACGAAGCAGCACATGATGAATTGCATTCTGAAAAATCACTGAGAGCAAAAGGAATACCAAGGTAAATCGCAGATATTCCAGAGATCCTAGTATTTGCTCTGCATGTCTCAACTGCCAGGTTGAGAACATGTTGAACCCAAGGTGAACAAGGTTTATATGAGACAGAGAAGCGCTGAGCGTCCTCCACCATTGTTTCTCGATAACAACAAACCTGTAGCTACTTCCTAGATCAACATAATCGAGGCGATTCCTCCAAATGAGGTACCAGATTGTACAGCAGGTCCCGATGACCGATGCTGTAGCAGGAAATCTGAGCCACTGGACGATTTCAGGTGCGTTTTCCCAATCCATCCTTTGACTGCAAAAGGAGAAGAGAAAACAAAAAGAGATTCCCGTCTACATGAAAGAAGCAAGATCGAAGGAGAAAGACAGCAAGAATGCTCCCGCAGCTTGAAGTGCTATCAACAGGTTCATGAGGACATGAACAGTACAACCATTCCTGGGCAACAAAAAGTTTCCGTGCTTCCCTAACGTGCGTCCGCCGGGACTCGAACCCGGGTCGAAAGCATGGGAGGCTTCCATCATACCCCTAGACCACGGACGCGGCCTAGCACGGTTACTGACGGAGGCTGCTAATAATATATATACCGTTGTTTCAACCTGTCCCAAAATCCGTGGAAAAGCTCCTCCAAGTTTTCAAATCTATCTGTGTGCCTTCCGGAATATTCTAGACGAAACCTGCGACTGGATGTGACGGGTAATTTGAAGTCTCGCCCTCAACCATCACGCTATCCAACTAAATGGAGTCTTACCTTTTGAAAATTTAGGCATTAGATTGTATAATAAATTGTGAAACTTTGTGACCGTCGGACGGTCGAAACGGCGACAGCCATCCATAAAATAAAGTTAAGTTAAAAATCAGTACGAGGCCATAAAATAATCAGTTCCGCCTCCTTTTGAGCTCGATACCCCCGTGCAACCCCCAAAGCTGACCGAGGTCACTTGAGGACCCTGACAACATATCTATAGTGAGGGTGGGGGTGGTATCAGTGATCCTTTTGGAGGCCAACGCATGTGTGACTGTGGAGTATAATTAGCTCATATTTACTACATGAATCCCTGGTGCAAGCACACGGGCTGTCATAGTAGTCACGAGGCAATGGGGTATCAGTCGGTGTAACAATCCGAGACCCTCGTGATAATCTTCGAAAAGATCTGTTTTCTGAAATGATATTCCCCGGATACCTGGGGCCTTACAAATGATTTTAGCTTGTGAAGTTCAGCTTATCAGCGGATATTGAAGCTATTGGTGTACCAGGATTGGTTTGTTTCGACTTATCTAAGAATATTTTGATTATTAGAGCACTTTCAGGTTATTACTGGCCCCTTACAAGAGGAGGAAGACCCCGAAGAAGGAACAGCTCTCCTCTCGCGTATTCCCTCAAGTTCCTTCCGCTGCTCACCTGCTCTTCCCTGCATCTCCGTTCCTTGCTTTCCCTCCCTCATCCTCCTGCTCCTATGCAAGCGGTCCGTGGTAAAGGCGACATCATGTTGCTAGCGCCCCAAGACGAACTCAATTCATACTCATCAAATGCCATAACGTCAGAGCCTGTCAAGTGCATGCGAGGAACCTGTGCTGTACTGGGTATGTGCATGTGTGGTATGAAGGACCGTGCGAAGCCGACTATGCCACTCAAGATGCAGAACTCTTTCAGAAAACTTTCCGTTGAGTCAGCACATCCTCCCGAACTTCCAGCAGCACCAGCTGTTAGCGCCCGTGGTGCCAACAAGTCAGTTGAAAAGGCCAAGAGCGTTCAGACTGAAACTCGAGATTCAAAGCCGGCGGAGGTTGCGGCTTCAAGACCCATGGAGATTGCGGCGTCCAAACCTATGGAGGTCCCGACGTCAAGGCCTGTCGAGGCCGCTTCTCCAAAACCTGCTTCACCACCTGAGACAAAACCTGATTTTTCTATGTTCGATTTTAGCATTTGATGTAGATTCTTGTATATAAACATGTTCATACATAACGACTATTGGTGTGAGCCTGGTGATCTGTCACAAAGTATATAAATCCTCTGTAAGATTTTTCGGAAGAGATGTATGCGAGACAAACACTTTCGAAACTATGACGCGACAACGGGTTCTTTCAGGTAGCGCGTATGCTTTAATATCAAAACACGAGTAAGCTCAAAAGTATTTATTCAAAATCATGATGGCAACGTCAATGCACCAGATGTAGTTTAAGTGAAGAACCTGTCAAACAGGTGGGTGCAGAACATCCGCCAACAGTTAGTAACATCTCATCTCTTCTCTTCGTTGGACGAGGAAGAGACACTGAGAGAGTTGGCAACCTTGATACAGAGTGAGAAAGAAGAGCCACATAACAGGCACATGAGCAGATGAGAGAATTTCTATATTCACCTGCAGCGCCTGCAGAGACTCGGTGAGAAGAGACATCAAGGCCTTCGACTCGTTGACATCGCCGCAGCTGATCAGCGCCTGCACAACCGATTAAACCTGCCATTGTCCTGCAGAATCTCTCTAAGCACCTCTGAGCACGAGAACATCTTGCTGAGGATCGCACGCTTCGCTGCGACCAACACGGTGCTTTCATCGAGAGCACTCTTGCTCTGCAAGGAAAACACCTTAGCGGCGACGAGAGAAACAAAAATTCGGAGGAGGAGGAGGAGGAGGAGGAGGAGGAGAAATTCAAGATAGGAGGAAAAGAGACACAACAGGATGAGAAGATCGGATACAATGAGGAAAAAAGAGCAAAGAATAGAACAGAGGTAGCAGCTAGAAACGGCACCACAACATGAAATCACCGATGAGTTGGTAGAGCGAAAGAGAATCGCTCCTCTCGTTGGCGATCTGGATGATGGCGATCGAGCATGGTCTGAAGCCTTGGGAGGGGAAAGCCTGCGGAAGGAGATGAGAGATCTTTCATCTCCTTGTTCTTTACCTTCCGTTCTCCTCGTTGGAAAACTTCAAAGACTTTCCAAGTTCGGACTCGTTCAACTTCCCATCTGCCATTGCACGTCAAAGTCAGCAGATCCCTCTTGCCTTGTCGGCAACCTTCCAACTTATCTTCCAACTCCTTGCGCTGCTGAATGAACAAAGTCAGTCTTTCGTCAAGACTTTGACTAGATTTTCTCGTCAGAATCCCGACCATCCTTCAATACATTATCCTATCAGATCTATCTCAGCCTTGACACACCTGGAAGGAGAGGGGGGGGCCAAACTGCTCATCGCAATATCCGCAAACTTCAGAGTTGACGCAATGCTGGGGATTCAACATGAGAAAAGAAATGAGGAGATGGAGTCGGGAAGCAGACAAAACAACAGGATGGGCTTACACCTTCACTGCTGTCTTGGGGTCGAGCATGAGGGGCACGAGGCACCCTTCGACAGGACAAGTTTCACCCAGCAGAGTCCATCCTGACATCAGGCGTGAGACCACCATGAAGCAATGTGGCGACGAGGGTTTGGGGAAACAGCAGGTGAAGGATGGGAGGATGTGGAGAACGAGGAGGTTGAGAACGGAGACGGAATGGAGGAGGAGGAGGAGGAGAGAGAAACGAGCTGGAGGAGAACCTTGCAAGAGTTTCTGCGCGATGGCCGAGCTTGCCTTGGTCGGGTCTGCAAGGCGATTCTTCGAGCAAGTCAAAGTCTGACAGCGCGACACGGCGAAGAAAACTCATGAGGGACTGACCGGCATCGGGGAGAATGAAGAGCCTGCGGAAGGAGCGGGTCCTCCTGCAACCCCTTCCTCACGTCATTCGTGAACCAGGCATGATAAAAGGGGATCACCTCTGACAGGAAAAGGCGGGCAGGCATGCGAAGACGGAGAAATGAAAGGGAGAAGTTTCAGAGGTTGAGCTTTTGTTGCAAGAGGGTTGAAAGATGCAGAACCTCGATGTGTAACCGAACTCTTGGATGAGGGACCTTGGCGCCACTTTCCCTTTTTGGTACATGTCAAGGAGTTCGGATGAGCCTTCTTGGGGTTTGTGATTCACCATTGTTGATGGATTGCGACGTGATGGGAAACTCTTTGCTGATTTCAGTCTCACAGTTGACGCAGTAAAGTTCTCCAAGACTGAAGTTTGCGGTGAGCAACGAGCAATGAAAGCAGATGCTGACTGTCTCCAGCCAATTCTCTTGCATTATTTGTTACGAGTACTCAGTCATCACCTGTTCTTGATGAGCGGCGCATGAATGCACTTGGGACAAGATTCAGACTGTTAGCAAATGTTGCCGTCAGGATGCTCATCAGCAGAGAGCAAGTTAGAACAGCCACTGACCGCAAGCGTCCACCCCCTCATAAGCTTCTCTCCGATGGCAAAAGAAATTCTTTTGCTGCTGTTGCGCCTCATGTCAGCTCAGATGGAAAGTCTGGGAGACTAGCACAGATGCATATCATGACAGTTTTCATCAGTGATTATCCGAGCATAGCCACAAACAATCAGCAAGGGCGGGAAGGGACAGGAAAGGAAGAGGATCGGGCCGTCAAAGTCCATTGGCAAGATACAGGCCGGATAACTCAGACAAGACAGCTTCAACCATGACGATTCCAAGTCTGAGAGACGACTGTCTGATCCAGAACGTCGCTGATCATCCTCCCTCTCGTCTCCAACAGCTTCTCACCTCATCTCACCCGCCGCTGCCATGGCGCCGACGGAAGGGCAGTAGGAGGGGAATGTATGCTAGGACGAGAGGCGATCGAGTCTTGTTGCTGCCTTCTAGGTACTGGCCCGCCTCAGACTCGTTAGGCTGATGCGGCCATCCCGGGGCCGGGAGTCCACCGTCCCGGCCGGTCCCCAGTCACTTCAGTGAACGGTGTCCGATCACTGTCCAATGGCACTGCCCCCGGGCCCAGCGGCACTGCGGCCGGGCACTGCTCAGCTCCGGGAGAGGGGGAGGGGGGGGGACCGGGCCGTCAGGGAGTCAAGATGCTCAGTTCATTCAAGTCCGACTCAGTTACCTTGACTCTCAAGTTTTACTAGCCAGCGCTGCCACGGCGTGACACTCAGTGACTCACGGCAGTTCCGATCCACTGGGCCAGTCACCGTCAGTAGGTGCTGTGGTTCTCCGCCGTGAAGTCAGGAACCAGGTATCCTTGGTCTCTCTCTGAGCAGCAAGGCGCGGCACTGGCAGCCTCCTGCAACGAGGCAGCCTGAGGCTTCTCGTTGATCCCCTGGCTCAGGGAGAGGTAGATTCCTCCACCATCCTCGTAGCACTGCGAGCAGACCCTCTTCCCCCTCGGCCGGTGACCCGAGCAGCTGTTGCAGACCACGTTCCCGCACATCCTGCAGTGATGCCGCCTCCTGATGAAGCCGAACTCAGCAGAGCACACCTTGCATGCCGCCGCTGCATCGTCGGGGACCCACAGCGGGTCCCAGTCTTTGAGGCCATGAAGCAGCTTCACCCACACGGAGTTCCTCGACTTCAGCCTCTCCTGCAGCGCCCGTATCTTGTTCTCCACCACGTCCTGTCCTGCCGCAGACTGAGCCCTCCCCCCCTTCGCCCTGCCGCACTGCCGGTCGGCGGCTCGCTGCGACAGCTCCCATGCCTTGTCGTACTGACCCTTGTGCTCGTAGATGGTCGCCATCTCGTAGAAGGCGGCGGCTACATCAAGGAGCTCTCCCTTGATCACTCCCTTGCTCGCTGCCTGCGAGTGACACTCTATCGCCTGCACGAAGTGCCTCAGAGCAGCCTCGAGGTCGCCGAGCAGCATGTAGATCTGCCCGACGCTGAACAGCCCCATCGCGCAGTGCCGCTTGCCCAGCACTCGCATGCGGATTTCGTTGTACATCTTGTAATATCTCAGGGCCAGGTCAAGCTTGTTCTGCTTCTTTAGCACCTCCGCCATCTTGCGGTACTGAGCCGACAGGGCAAGGTCGCCCGGCCTCCATATGAGGTAGATGAGAAGCGACTCCTCGTACCACCCCTGGGCCCTTTCATACTTCCCCATCTCCGCAAAGTGAGACCCCAGCAGGTTCTTCAGCTCGGCGATGTAGAGGTGCTGGCGGCCGAGGGCTGCGATGAAGGTGTCTAGCGCGAGGTGAAAGCTCTCACGCGCCTCCGATCGCAGGCCAGCGCGAGCATAGACCCCGGCGATGCAGAGGTAGAGCTTGCCGAGGAGGAAGGGAGGGATCTTGGTGGACTCCCTCAGGCTGATGGCCTCCCGGTACCATCGGATCGCAGCTGCAGTGTCGCCGAGATTCTCCTTGAGGAAGCCGACGAAGGAAAGGACACGGACCTGCTGGAAGAGGAAGAAGAAGTTTCCGCGGTCAACCTCCCTCAGCAGCTCCAGGCTTCTGATGCAGCACTCCAGACTCTCCTCGTACCTCCTCTGGTTCGCAAGGATCCACGCCAGCTCAGACTGAGCAAGGATCAAGCATTCGCTCCGCACTTTCCCCTCCGACAGGTGCCCAAGCATCTGCACACAGACCTCTTCAGCCTCGAACAACCTCTTGCTCCTGCACAAGACCCTCGTCAGCAGCCACGTGGTGGACCAGATGTCTCCCGCATCTGACTTGCTTCCAGTGATCTTAGAGCACAGTGCCTCGATCTCCAAGCACATCACTGCGACAGGATTCAGAACCGACGCTCTCTCCTCGTCCCCTGCCCCCTTGAACTTCTTTGTAGATTTGACGGCTCCCTGCTCACTGTCAGCTGAAGCTCCGTCAGCCCATGGACTCAGCGAGAAGATGCTGCTCTCCAACACATCGACAGGCTCCTCAAGCACCATGTTCCGCTCCGCTCCCACGAGCATGCGAACGTTCTGAACGATCATGGCGGAGGAGAGTCTCTGCGACGGTTCGAGACTCAGACATCTCGCAAGCACACCCGCAAGCGCCGACCCTTCGCTCCCAACAAAGTGATCGAGGCGGATGGAGAAGTCGTCATCAACATCCGCCAGGTCCATCGCGTCAGCCGTACCATGGCTGAGCTCGCAAACTGCCTCCTCCCCTTCAGTCTCCTCCCTCAATTTCGTCCCTTCCTTGGATCGGGTTGAGGAGGCGACGCACCTGAGATGTGAGACGAACCGTCGGAAGCCGATCCTTCGCATCTTGTCGAGCAAGCCCAGCAAGTCAAGTACGGTAGTCGCCCACGCCCACGAGTCACTCAGCTTACTGATCGGCTGCTCCTCGGGCCCCTCGGTCGGAGGATCCTTACAGAAATCTCTCCAGTAGGCGCTGATGGAGATGGGAAACATCTTGTTTCTCATCATGTCCTTCCTCTCCTGCCATCTCGCAGCTTCTACCCCTGGCAGAGGAACGACCTGCTCGGGGCTCCAGTACCCGGGAGTCCCTCCCCTGGACATGCCGGGCTGCTCGAATCTGCTCGAGAAGTCCCAGTCACAGATCATGCAGTGCAGCTCATCGAGCAAGGCCTCCGGGTTCTGCTGACCTCGTGGTGGAGATCTGACGAGGATGTTCTGAGGTTTCAGGTCCAGGTGGACCACAGACATGGAGTGCAGGTGCTCAAGGCCTTGCGCTACCTGTAGGGAGATCGCTAGAAAAACTTTCTGCTTCTGCCGCGGCGCCAGCAGCTGCAGCTCAGCGTCGAGGGACATCCAGGCGTCAAGGAGGGAGACGGGAGCATGAGGCGAATGTGGAAGCACAAAATTGCCGTCGAGGATCGCGATGAGCGGGGCGATGTTGGGGTGCCATTCAACCTTCCTCAGCGTACTCTCCTTCTCCCCCCTCCTCGCGCCCTTGCTGCTCCTTATCGTATGCGCAAACTTCATCATCAGCCCGACTCCCTCCCCGCGTCCATCACTCAGCTCCGCCGAGGCCATAGAGGAATCGCTCCCCTCCTGGAAGTTGAAGCAGACCCCACGCAGCCAATCGCAGAGGGGAGGTCCGAGACGAGAGAGCTCAGGTACTGTTCTCGCTCGCATGCCGTCCACACAGACACGAGGAGCTCACCTTGGTGCGGGTCCACCAGCACGCTCTGCAGGAAGACGGGGAACTTGCCAGGAAGGTTCAGCCATCTCCGTATCCTGCTCACTAGCGCGTCCACTTGGGTCAGGTCTGTGAAGCGCTCTTCCTGGATCACATGGTGCTCAGTCCAATGCGCATCCGCCCAGCACACTTGGAGGATGTAGGTCTGCTGCTGTTCCGCCGGCTCCGAGTCGATCCTGAACTTGCGCGATGCCCTCGAGGCCTCCATACTCCTGCTCCCCCGCAGCTGCTGCGGAGGAGCCGCATGCTCAGCTCGGGCTGCACTCGGCAATGATCCGCCATGCTTCTCTTGTTGGACGTCCTCTACTACCGGAGCAACCGAGGACTCTCCATGGCACCTGGCAAGCTTCTGCTCGAGCAGCACAAAGGGGAGGTTCAGTTCAAACATGCGCAGCTACATGACGATGGGAGAGGAGCGCATGCAAGCAAGAGGAGAGAAGAAGAGGGAGGTACAGGAGGAGGAGGCTGCGGAGTCGTAGGGGACACAAGCAGGGAAGGGGAGGACGGGAAGGGCGGACGGCAACAGAGAGGGGGCGAAGGGGGCAGGAAATGGTGAAGGCGGGGAAGAGGGCCGGCATCGGAAATAAGAGGAAGGGCCTGGAGGAGGAAGGAACGTAGGAGGGTGAGAGAGAGGGGAAGGAGGCGAATGGTGGAACGAAGGGAGGAGGGGGGAGAGAAGGGAGAAGGGGGGAGAGAAAGAATGGGAAGGGGGAGTGTAGGCCAGGAGGAACGGTTGGTGGAAGAGCGGCGTCCTAGACATTAAAAGCTTCATTCAATCACTCATTCCCAGCCTACTCCTCCCCGCCTGGCTCCTTCGCCGTCATCGTCTCCACCTTTTGCTTCCATTTCTCACAGATGTTCTTCCACTCCTCCAGTTCCTCCTGAGGAACAAGAGTATCAGCGCCAGCCCTCAGTCCTTCGCCATCACCTCAAGCGCCTTGATGGTCGAGTCCTTGTCGGTGAGGGAGGACTGCAGTTGCCCTCTCTCCTCCAGCATCATCCATACCATCTGGTCCTTCACCTTGAGCAGATTCCGCATCTCCTGCACCTGCTCCTCTAGAGATTTCTCCTCGTCCCCTGGCGGCGCTCCCTTGCCTTCCTTGGAGGGAGCAGGCGACCGCTGAAGCCCTCGTATCGCCTTGACTTCCTCACGGAGCGATCCTGCGCTCTCCTCGATGGTGGTCTTGAATTTCTTGTTCGCCATCTAGACATGCTTGATGACCAACTTCACATACCAGCACTGAGTCACCTGTTGACACTGTATGCTAAGCTCGTCATAGCGTGATAGCAACGTCCAGACTTCAGTCTGATTCTGCGGTTTTCTCTGAAGGGGCAAGGGAGTAAGGAGGAGGAGGCTACAGCGGGCAGTGCTCACAGGCTGGAGGTTGTCAGTGAAGTCATGAATCTGCTGCACGTCTCTCATCAGCGTCTCCAAGTCCCTTGTGAGCGAGGAGATCTTCCGATCGGCAGCGATGTGGATCTGCCCAGGAAGGTCATAGCGAGGAGGGAGTGCAAGGATGTGCAGACCTGTTCGAGCAGCGCCTGATGGTCCTTCTGCGCCTCCTCCAGGATCTGATCCCTTGCAAAGAAGATCTCTCGAGTTCTATCCTCAACCATCACCACCTGAAATCCTTCTCGTCACCCTGATGCTGCCAACTACCTCCTGCTACGACGATGCAAACCTGATTCCTAAGAGCCTCAAGTTTTGGGCGCAGCAAACATTCGAATTGGTCCTGCAGCATCTCCATCTTGCGGCTAAACTCCGACATCATCTTCTGATCCAAGTACTTGAAGCCATCGATCAGATTGGAGATCGACAAGTCAAACAATCATTCACATCAGGATGTCCGTAAGAGCTGAAGAAGGGGAATGAAGGCGAGTTCCGTTTGACATAGTGTGGATAATTTGCCTCATTGCCATAGCTATGCTGCAGAATCTCAAGTCAGACCATCCTGAAAACGTACGAGACGACAAGTTTACGCTGGCTTGATAGATATGCTGAGACGCCGGGACGCGATGGTCTTCCAGATTGTCTGCATGAGGATGGAAGTGGACTTGCTGCTTTGCGTGCTCGTAGTCATATTGTATTGCGCGATCTGTGCTCCTCACTTGGCTACTCGAGTTCTAGAAATTGTAATTTCAGCGATACATATCAGAATTCCATGGGGTTTGTATGCAGCCCCCTCACCTTGACTGAAGGCATGTTGGAAGTTCGACTGTCTGTTGAAGGCTCTCTCGCCCCAGCGCTTTCTTGTTCGAGAAGCTTCCGCAGGAGATTCTGTATCTCGCTACTTCTTTCTGTTAAGAGTAGAACGTCAGTGCATGGTTGATTCTTACAGCAATGATTCTCGAGGAGCCTGGAAGACATTCAAAGAACCAAATTCACAGCGTCACGTACAGAGCGGGGATTGGATGATTGCAATATTAGCACATGGACAACATGAAAGGTCTTGAAACGTGCACGCCAAGCACAAAGTCTCTCCCATCCGTAGACAATACTTTGAACTCCTCCTCCTCCTCCTCCTCCTCCCTCGCCTTCCACTCCCTCCGTGCACTTACCCGCCATCATAGATTTCGAATTCATTGCTCCACCTCCCCTCTCTGACCCAATACTTGAGTAAAATAAGTTGAGTAAACCTTCTGTATTGCTCGCTTGGGTGGTATCACCCCCCACCCATTGCATTTCATTGCACCCTACAAAGACTAGTTATATGAAGGGGTAATTTGAGGGATCAAGACATACCCCACCCCCTATCTTCCTATGATTTATTCCATTCCAGTCCTGACGCGGGCCTGTCGTGGAAGAAGAGAAGGTGGAGGTGGGGTGGGTATGAGAAAGGGGTGTTTTGATCCATGGGGGTACTGTCGGATGGTGGGTCCTATCATCGATTACGTATAAGGGGTCGGAATTTAGTTGGGTAGGTAGTATACCCCTACCTGAATTTACCAACAAAAATTAAAACTAAATGACCGGTAATATGAAGTCTTGCACCAAGACGATTGCCAGGTCAACGTACCATATCGCATTTCACCACCCGTCAATAAAATCCAACTACCCCACCCTTGATTGTACTTGTACCCTACCATGGGGCTATTCACTCAGGCACCCATCACAGGTCGATGCGCACAGGGGGTAGAGGTAGTCAGGGTCATAGCGCATCATGCAGTTGATGCGCCGCCTATAACATGTCCTTGAGCGCCTCTATGCTCTCGCCCTCCGGCTTTATGACCGACCATGCTCCTCCTCAATCCTCCCCCGCCTCCTCCTCAATCCCTAGTTTCAACATTATGCTACCTTCAGTTATCAGTCCCTCTCCTCCAAACATTCAACCTGTTGCCCTTTGATCTACGGCCGAACTGCATTTCCTGTTCTCACCTTGCAAGCACCTTTTGTCGTTTATCCTGCTCACTACTTCTTATCCACAATGATTGATCCCTGTGTTTGCTTGCTTCTGTACATGCTTTCAGCTCTCTATGGAACAATCTGACTGCCTAATCCCTAGTACGTTTCCTTGCCGCTGTTCTTTCACTCCAATCACTTTCGGCTTTCTTGAAATAGATCGAACGAGTCTAATCCAACTAAGTCTCATTTTAGCATGACATATGCAATCAATCCGTGCATAGCTCAATTTCATTTGATTGTGCTGCTAGGGTGTCGCACATTCGCTTCCCTACGACTTCTTGTGCTTGCATTGACTCCACGTGCCCCCTCCTCCTGCCATTCAGCTTTTATTTCTGCGTCTTGGTCTCTCCCACTTCCTCTCGTTACGTTTCTCATCATATGTCTCCCAGTCTGTTGCGAAATGAAGATTCCTGTCTTTGCGCTGCTTTCGACATGTCTGACTTTTAACGTTCAGCCAGCGGCCGAGCTGGAAGGGTTCACCAGGGACAGCGGTCAGTTGATTGTTGTTCAGTGTTGATGGCACGATCAACATTGGGCATGATGACTGTCATCTTGCCAAGGTATCTCCTCTCCGGCTTTTGATGTGCATTTTGACTAGCAGATCTCAGGTCCCGCCTTCAACAAGCTTCCCAACGGTGCTTCTCCATCCTGCAGAGCAATATGGCGACAAGAACTTTTGTCAGGCAGAGACAATTCCGGTTTCAGATCCCTCGTTCAACAGCATTCTCTTCAAGGCCCCCACAGGAAGATACGCTCAACCTGGCTGCATTGGAATCCACCGCCCAAGCTATCGACCCGGAAGCTGCACTGCAAGGAGAGAAAAGGAAAACAAGGAGCAAGTCTGACGTAAAACCGTGGGAATGGCCTGCTGTGTACTTTGAAACTGGAAAGGGAAAGTTGAGCTCATTAGTAACGCTTACAGCAGCTGCTGGGTAAACGACTTGTTCTCTATTTGATTTTCTTATTGTTCTCCTGCAGGTTTGCTATTGCGATTCCAGTCGGTGCGCCATTCTCATGGACGGGCATGGCTATGACGAGTGCTGGAACGATGCTCTCTGCGATGAGTGCCAGTGCATTCAATCAGATTCTTGAGCGCGAAAATGACTCCAGGATGGTGCGCACAGGTACTTTTGCGATGTACCATCGTCATCTCGTTTGACTTGGATGGTAGGTCGTCGCCCTCTCGTTGTTGGAAAGATTTCTCCGCTGCATGCATCGATTGCAGCATCGTTTGCGGGTGTCGGTGGGGTTGCTCTCCTAGCAGTGACTACAAACCCTCTTGCCGCCTCTCTCGCTGCTGCCAACATCGGTACCGCTCAAAGTCCTGTGGTTGAGCATGTTAACTGCTACTGCAGGCATCTACACGTCTCTTTATACCCCGATGAAACAGAAGACCATCTGGAACACTTGGGTCGGTGCCGTCGTTGGCGCGATCCCTCCCATGATCGGATGGGCGGCAGCAACTGGGGATTTAGGGATCGGGGTGGGAATCGAGTGCTGTCTTGTCTTGGATTTCTGACAAGCTCTCCAGGCGTTTGTGATGGGGGGGCTGTTGTTCTCGTGGCAGATGCCACATTTCCTTTCCCTAGCGTACATGATGCGCAAAGAGTACAAGTGAGTCAAGTCAGAGCGATAAGACGAGGTTGCGTTGATCAGAGTCCTTAGGTTGGGAGGCTACAAGATGATGCCAGGAGAGCCAAGCACGCCTGAGCTTGCAAGAGCCACCATGGCATGTATGCGGCACTGCCTCTACTTGGAGGTGAAGATGCTCGACGCATGGTGGGCTCAGATGTGACTCGACTGATTGCCAGGCAATGTGTGTTGGTGCGCCCCTACTCGGCATGGTGCATCCGATCTTCGCTGCAGAGGCCACGGTGAGTTGAAAGGAAGGAAAGGAATTGTCTCTTGACCTTGACTCGTGCAGGTTCTCAACGGCTTGTTCGCATACTTGGCGTATGACTTTCATCAGAAAGGTCTTGCTGGGCACCCAGGTATGCACTGGTGGCGCTTTTAGGGTGATTGTGACTTGCTCGTTCCAGCCAAGACAAATACTTCAGCTCGCAAACTCTTCCTAGGGAGTCTTCTCTACCTGCCGCTGTTGCTTGCTTTCATGGTATCCAGGAGGGAGAGAAGAGGAGCTCTATTGCTCACAAGGATTGCAGGTTTACCATAGATGTGCGACAGTGCCGGCAGAGAGCGAAGATGTTCACGGGTAATTTTCTCAATTTGTTCTTATCACAAAATGATATCTGCGTAGATGCCCTTTCCTGGACGCGTCCAAGATTGTCTCCGAACATGATAAGCAAACGATGAAAAGAAATGCCAGCTCACCCAAGTGAACCTTGTTATCAATCACAGAAGCCTGTTGAGTAGACCCTGCTGATGTTGTGTACTTTCAAGAAATTTTTATCGTTTTCGTATTCAAACAAAAGCGTTTCTTATATCTTCTCCTGAGTCCTAAGACTCGTTTGAGCACTTCGGTAAGCCTCCGCATTATTGTGCTCCAATAATGCTGAGCACTAAGCTGGAGAACTGGAGGGAAGCTGAGCAAAGGAAGCTGAGAGAGTGAGATGGATCACCTGGGGGATAGAGAACAGGAGCGTGGCGAAGGTCGAAGTGATGGCCATGGAGAGGGCGCCGAAGGGGAAGGAGAGAGGATCGTTCAATGCCAACCTGCCCATCTCTCAGCCAGCCGAACGAGCAAATAGACTTCGTTACGCTGCCGATGCCAGCGCAAGACCTGCACCTCCTGTCGCCACCCCTCGAGCTGCAAGTCAAGTCAGCGAGTGACGGAGGGAAGCGAAGGAGCACAGGAGCACAAGCTTACCGATGGGGTCTCGCTGTCCAAACAAGTCAAGAAGTTTCGGCCCGAAGTTTGCCCCGGCGATGCCTGGCGTGACATCAACTAGAGCTGGAGATGAGCCGTCGCACCCGTAAGGCAGCAGTTGACAGTAGTGAGAGCCGTTGACGCTCCGATCATCCCGGCCTGCACGATCGCCAAGGCTGCTCGAATGTGACAACCTCCTCATCTCGCCCTCTGTCAGCAACAAACCAGCAGTTGCACGAGGAAGCAGCGCAAGCTTGATTGTGCGAGAGGGGTTGAAGGCTCTCGCAAGGCCAGCCATGAGAAAGATTCCAACGAAAGCTGCGCGAGACAAGGTTGGTTATCTCCTTGTCTTCATGTGGGATGAGAATACCTGCTGTGAAGGATCCACCAATGATGGCTGCAGCATTCTGCACGAGGAGAACTCTTCTCTCATAAAGACCTTCACTGTCTGGTCATGACAGCGGGACAATCAAATGGATGAAACCGAAGGCGAAAGAGATAATGGCTGGTTCCAAGAAGAACATGATGAAGTTCCTGAAACAAGTTTTACATTGAAAGTTATGAATCCGGGTCACCAGAGGCAGAGGACCACAATCCACCAGTCTTGAGGTATCTGCACGAAACTTGCTGAGTGGACCAGAACGGAGATGCGACCTACTCACTCTCCCAGTACATCCAGCAGACTCTTTCCTTTCATTGCTCCGTAGCCTAAAAACCACACTGTCGCCTGCAGCAAAACAACTTTGTAAGAGGTCGTAACAAAATTAGAACGGACGATCAACCGAGATGTAGGTGGTCAGAAGCGGATGCCAAAAGTTTGCAAACGTCGGATTGAAGTAGCGGGGAAGGCGAGACGCGAAGATGAATGAGAAGATTGTAGAGCTGTAAACAAGCGGGCACCATACAAGGGCAGCAAAAAGAACGTCAAGACACGAGCCATCAAAGAACGCAAGACGCATACATCCCGTAAAACAATTGTGACCAGGGTGCTGACTGAAAGAGGCCCAGGATTCCAGTTGCAGCTGTTCGGTGCGGAAAGGTGAATCAATCATCATGGCCGAAGCCGAACAAACTCAAACCTGTCAGGGTGAAGAAGATCTTCTCCAACTGAGGTGAAAACCAACTCTTAAACCCCGCCTGTCACACGTTGAGTTGCAAGGCGGATGGGTGAGAAGAATCCACACCCTCTTTGGGGCCTGGGGTTGTGCTTTCTGTTCCCTGTTCCCTTTTTCCTGCGACTCGAGCCTCACCTTTCCAGATGCCCCCTCATCACAAATCACTTCGCATACCTGCAGAATTGCCACCACGTTGGCGATTATGAAGTAGAGCCCTGATCCTCCTGCTCATGACGTCAACTAGTATGAAGAATCGGCCGGATCCAACCCAGCCCCAGAACCGAAAGGAACTTGGTGAAGTCTACTGCAGAGACGTCCTTCATCGCAAGCGGTGTGACAATCAGACCTGCAAGCTGGCAGTGAGACATGCAATGGAGAGCATTCTTGTACCAGGAGCGAAAAAGGCAGGGAGGAAATTGGTAAGCAGATCCAATCCTGGCTTGAAAAAGGAGACAACCTATGCTGTTATCAGGAAACGTGGAGGAGCAATCTGGTTCATGCAAGAGGGAGGGAATAGAGAGCAACGGGGGTAGACTGTGAATGTGAAAGACAAGGAAGATATTGATCTCAAGTAGGCGAACCTTCGCTGCGTCCTTTTCTTTCATTGACATCAACCCCGCAAACGCCATGAACATTCCGACCAGGGGATGAGGAAACTTGGTGATTCCCAGGACTTGTCTCATCAGGTATTTCAATGCAAGATTGATAGTCAGAAAGGCTGCGATTGACGGGATTGTCTCCAGGCCATAGTCGATCTGCTGCACCACATCCACATCAACAACCTTGACGTTGAGGTTCTTCGGTAGGATGCGGCGCAAAGACATGGTTGGCTTTGCAGGCGTCGGAGTAGAGATGGGACGAGATGGAGGAGCTTGATGATGATCTTTAGCCTGAGTGTGGGAACCTGTCGAGACAAAAATAGCGAGTTGAGCGCTTATACACAAACGGCCCCTCCTTTGTACAGGTGAAATGGATGGCTGGAATAGGAGGAGGACTCAAGCAAGTCAAGCTCACCTTCCTTACTTTGTGAGTCTCCCTCTGCTGGCTCGGTTAATACGCAGGATGGCATCGCCACGAGGAGGAAGGCGAGGAGGAGGAGGAGGCGGGTTGTGGCGATGTCGCGAAGTCGAACCATGGCCGATCTGTCCAAAGCGGCTCAAGGTCCAAGAGGTTTGGACGCCCGGGGGTGGGGTAGTGCCTAACTTCAGGGTAGGTGGGTACGGAAATGTTTACAGAGAAGTGATCCCGAACAATGACGAAGAAGGGAGGTAGGGGTACTCAAGAAAAGAAGTGAACAAGAGGGGGTGGACATTGAACGACAGGGGGTGGGGTAGCTCTAGTGGACGTAACAGCAAGGGATGCACAGGAGTGGGGGAGGCAATATTATTATCACAAGCGTTGTGCAGCAGTTGTATCGGAGCATGGAGGCATAGGGGCAAAGGAGGGAGGGAGGGAGGGAGGGAGGGAGGGAGGGAGGGGAGGGAGGGGAGGGAGGGAGGGAGGGAGGGGAGGGAGGGGAGGCGTGGAGGACGTGGACCGAAGG